>NW_024582075.1:463414-756397 GCF_017639235.1 Corvus kubaryi
TTTCCTTTTCTCCTCCTTTTCCTTTTCTCCTCCTTTTCCTTTTCTCCTCCTTTTCCTTTTCTCCTCCTTTTCCTTTTCTCCTCCTTTTCCTTTTCTCCTCCTTTTCCTTTTCTCCTCCTTACTAAGGAATTTTATTTTCCTTGACTCATCCAAACATTACTCATACTTCAGGGTGGGAAGAACATTCATTTTCTATTTTCCTGGTATATAACTTACATTGTTCTATGTGATGGTATGAATTATAGCACACACACAGAGGACAACAGTCTCATCGTTGTGGATTTCTCTTCAGCTTTCTCCAAGCATTTCTTGAAATTTGAGTACTTCACCATGTAAATTTAATACTATGTGAACACAGCTTTTTTGGCATTTAATTTCTTGAACCTTTTTCTTTTATTTCAAGAAAAAAAATATACAAGAGAGGGAAAAAATCATAAGGTATACATAAGATATACATGGACTTCGAAGCTTTACAATTTGCAAATAATTTCATTCATTTCTTAGTTTCATTTTCAAGGTAGGTGTCAAGGCAGTCCTTGAACTCAGTTGCTCTTGCTCAACACTGCCAGAACAAAACAATCAAGAACCTTTTAAGCAAAAACAACAGGAAACCTCATACATGTCCACTTTGAACTTATTTATTAAAATATCAGCCGTGTTAAAAGTACCACCTCAACCAGCATTAGCCTACTTATTGCTAGATAGATTCGTGATAATGCTGTTTCAAAACAATGGTCATTACTGTTCACTATTTTTAGATTCAATTGGTGTGTTGGGAGGCAGCATCTTCCATGAAACTGGTTCAAATACAATATTTAAGGCCTTTCTTTCCAAACATGCCTGATATACAAAATAATCTTAGAACTGCCACTACTTCAATATTGAAGGCAAAAATTAACTGCCTCAAAAATTTAACAGAAAGGACAAAATGTTTACCAGGTGCAGGTAGAGTGCTGCTCTTGCATCACCTGTTCCATAAATTGCATATTGTATTAGGGGACAGGTATAAAGTTCTGTTGTGGAATATGTTGTGGAAAAATTCACAATAAATATTCTAAAGTTTTCCTCAAGGCACAGAGAGAAGAAAACTAAGGGTAAATTCATGTTTCGGTGGGAAGTGAATTCCCAATAGAGAGTAAAGTTTTCAAATGTCAGTGAGCCATCCTCCTGAATAACTGCTATGTTTATGAAGAAGGGATAGGGTGTAGACAGTGTCTTTCAGACCACACGTCACTTCTGCTTTTCCTCTTCTTCCTCAGCCTCAGCCAATGCTGTGCACACTGGACTCAGAGGAAGGAAGCAAAACCTGGGACAGGAGGAAAACAGTTCTCCGCGTACAGCTTGCTTTGTTCTTCTAACCACAAGGCAACAAATACCTGTTTAATCTTTTACATGTTTGCAAAGCATTACATTCAGGAAAGCTTTCATAAATAATACCTCCCCAATGAGTAATTATAAATGCTATTATACAAATGTGAGGAGCTAAATCGGTTTTCCAAGGTTACAGAGACATCATGTTTCTCTAACATGAGTGCTTTGCTCCAGATCTGATGGATACTTTATGTCCTATAGAGAAAACAGTAATGATATGTGATTTCGTGCAACAGACACTAAACAAGCAAGACTTGGTTGCCATATTCTCTGCTCATGTAACTTCAGAGCAACTGCAGGAAAGAATTGGTGAAACAAAGACACATACATCACATGCATTTTTGACTGAACAAAAATTCACAGAGGGTCTAACCAAACATTAGCACATTTGCAACTCTGTAACAATAGCTTTGGTTCCTGTTATATTTACTTAGGCAAAGACACGTCATTAAATTCTGCAACTCATTTCCTTAGGAAAAGTTTTGGCCTTTTTTTTTTGTTTGTTTGTTTGTTATGTTTTTTTTTTTTCTTTGGTTGGTTGGCTGGGTTTTCTGTTGTTTTGCGGTGGGTTTGGTTTGGATTTTTTTCAATCAAACTAATACATTTCTTTGTCATAAATCTCAAATAATAGAAATTTTTTAACTGTTCCAAGTTCTCACTTTTGGGATGAGACCAAACATGGAAAGTTGCCACCCTAGAAATGAGTGATCTGTTTTGAGTGTGTGAGATTTACAGCCACACAAGTGCTCTGCTGTGTGTACATGCCTATATTTCAAAGCACCGTATGTTTTATATAATGATTCACCGCAATATCATCATGCCAACAAATGGCATATTTTGTGTATTTATGTTCATTAAGTGGTAAGTCCAAGAGTGATTTAACTGTTGCTTCTAGCCTTGATTTTGTGCAGTACACGTTGGAGAGTCAGAGTGACTCAGTGCTCCGGTTGCCTGTCTCTGCGTGCAAACACCAGTCAGCTTTGCTGCCTTTTGCTTACAGCACTTTTCAATAAGTGCTAAAGAATTGCTTTAGGAGCTGGGGGAAGCTGACAGATCCCCTGTGAGATTAAGTGAACACACTTGGCAGAACAGAGAGGAGAAAAAATATTTTCTTGTTCAAGGCATGCATGCTTTGGCTTGCTGCTGTCAGAAGAGAGGTTCTATAGGTGTTAGCTGTAGAAATGGACAATTGTTTAAATAACTGCTTTTATATACATAGTAAATTGTAAGTAAAGAGTAACCAGATTAAGTTCTGATCCATTTCTTTTTCAGGGCACTTAAACCCACCAAGACACAACTCCCCTAAACTCCAAGAACTCCAAGTCCAAAATTAAATATGGTGACATTTTTGTAGTGAGTTGTGAAAGGTAAGTGACAATTTAAATCCTTATGCCCCATATGTGAGAATTTAGACCTATAATTTTCTTCCTTACAGTCTGGCTATGTCTTAAAGATGTATTCAGAAATATTCATTCCATTCTGGTGGTGTTATTCAGTCCTACTGTTGGTTTACTTGTCAAGGACAGGGATGCATAAAATAATAATAAAGCTAACAAAAACATTGTGGATTGACATGCCAATCTTTCTCACAGGTACAGTTCTATCACTGTTTTAAAATCTGTCTGTACATTCCTTGGATGTGTAAATGCATTGAAACAAACTTCAGCTAAAGAAGGATTTCTTTTGTGCATACATCTTAGTTTTCTGCTCCAACAATGGAAACAATTCTGTCTGAATTAATATCCATATGGAGTCAACGTTTGAATTAGAATAATTTAAATCAATGAACTTATAAACAAATTTGAAAAAAAAGTACTTTCTTTGCAGAAATTCTTCATTGAACACTATTGCTTGGAAGCTGTTACCCAGGATGCAGTAATAAGAAAGGAGAACACTGAAAAGCTTGTAAAGGATGCTTATGATATTGATGTAATGTTTATTGTAACTCTTTGTCTCTTGCTCCTTGCTTTTCAAATACACACTTGCTAAAGAGGAGTCTCCTGGAGGAGACTGTGTACTCTTGGCAATTTCAACTACTAATTAGACATCCCTTCCTACCAGAGTCTAACTTATTAATTAAATTAGTACTGAAATTTCCAGCAACTTTTCCATGGTTCTGAATGAAAGGATTAAAAGAGTATATTGAGGTTGTTATTTCTCAAGCTTCAACGCAAGTAAGAGCTATGTCTTCTTGTGAACTGGAAGCAGGCATCCAAAGGTGTTTGTCCATGGGCCCCAAGCAGACTCAGCAACCCATTTTTAAAAAGTAATTTTATGTAAGCTAAACCATAGTTCTTAAATAGCCAAGAATGATTTGACGTGCTGTAGCTGTTTGTTGATTCACGAGTCTGAGATTAGGCATATCACAGGCAGGTTGGTGGTGAGGCTGTTCATTATGTTTATGATGTCTTTTGGGGGCATCATGGATGATTAGGAGGTATGATGTAGATGTGCAAAGGTTATGTGCAAGCAGTGACAAATCTGATCTGTTCTGCATGGTCATGGAACAAAAGCAAATACATTTAAATTCCTCCATTTGCCTTTGTATAGTAGAGACCAAATGTAGCTCTATACAGGGAGGTAGAGTGAGCAAATCACTGTGCAAGGAGGCAGCTAATTGCTGAACTTGATTGCAACTGCTAATCAGAGTCACAGGGAAAAAAAGTGTTGGGAATTAATTAGGCAAGGACCTTCAGAACAGCAGCAGGAAGCCTCCAAGTGACCTTTATTTACAGTCAGTTAAACAGAAGTGTGACTAAAAATGCCAAGGAGCAAATCAGATTATTAATATTGATTGCTTAAAGAAAATGAATAATTTAGGAGCAGTTAGAATAAATATGCAGTGACAGAGACGAAAGAGCACAATGTACTGCGTTTCCAACATTCATCTATCATGCAGCAGTGCCCCTTCACACAGAAATGGAGAATTTCCACCATCACAAAACATAATTAGTTTCATGACCCAGCATGATTGCTGTATTGCTGCTACAAGAAGTGTTTCTTTATTATTATTTTCCCAGGGCAGCAAGATGTGGAGGGAGACACAGGTCTGCTGAACTGTAGCTTTGCTCTTGGAAATTTTCACAGAGATCAAATTCGGGTACCATGGGATTAACTTTTAGTTCTTTGTCAAAAAATAGCAGAAATGTGGTATGTCATTTTTTCAGACATGCTGCCAGAGCGACCATTTTGAAGAAAGCTTAAAAGCATCTATAAAATCTCCTAGTCCTAAATTCCCTCTCCTGCTTCTCTACACTCTAGGGTTTCTTTCACAGTGATTTTGAGACTGATTATTTTTAATCTAACCTCCATTTTCCCTGGTTTTAATCTTATACCCTAATAAATTGGCCTAATAGATTGCAGACACATAGGAATAGATACTTTGTTTATTTCTGGTGGGGAGTTTTGCAGTGATTTTTTTTTTCACTTGCAAATTTGAATAATAATAATGTCATAAAATATAATCATAAAGTTAAAATATTATTATAGTACTGAAAGTGCAAGACAACAATAAAACTGGATAGCACTACTCCTGTATCTCTTGTCCTATTTTTTTATGTCAGCTATTTCTCTCATCCTATTTTCTCCTTTTTTTTTTTTTAATGAAAGTAGACAAAGATATATTTAACCACGAGAAGCAGAGACCACACAAATATAAGACAAAATAGTTTCCCATCATTTTGCTGCTACTCTGCCCAGTGATTTTCAGAACTGTAATTGTGCAGAGAGAGATGATTGCACAAATTTTCTTTTTCCTTTGAGAAAAAAAAAGAGTGCTACAGAAAAAGTTTTCAGAAGATGCTGCTTAGATTAATTGAACAATAATGATGACTGTGTTTCCACCTTTACTGTTAATGATCTCAAAGGTGGTGGCACACTGCTTGTCATGGTGCATTTGACTACACAGGGGAATTCTCTGTTGGCTGTGTTTTGCTGTATTATATTCATATAAATTAACATAAGGGTCTGATGACAGTATCCCTCTGATGACTATGACTCAAACTTTCATGATCATATGTGCCCTGGTGCTGAGGCAATACATACATGGCACAGACAAAACAGGTCAGCACATGTTTTATGTGTGTAATGCATCCATGGTACATAGATCCATGGGGCAGAATTGTACTTCAGGTAACATTTTGGATGAATCATAGGGAAAACTGCGCATTTAGAGCACAATCCTGCTCCTTCCCCCTGACAACTGGCTGTCAGAGGCTGTCAAATGTGAATGAACAATGCAATCTCTGCAGAAAGGAAACCTGTTCTGGTTATCCATAAACTCCTATACCTTCAGTCCTGTGCAAGCACTGCTTTCTTATACAGGTTTGGCTTGTTAAACATGGAAAGTGTACCATGCAGTAAGGGAAGTAGGAGTACATTGAAATATGTGGTGTTAGGAGCCATAAATATTTTAGTTTTCATTTTCCCTACTGCCACAAAAATAATTACTTATAGATGAAACAATGAGTTTGTGTCTCAGATAATTGTTTTTATTTCAGATGAGTTTTACTATTTGCATTCAAGTGACTGCTCTGAGTCCTCAAAAATTACAGAAACTGATTCATTTTCTTGCTTTGGATACTCTCCAGTGAAACTGAGTGATGATAGCAGCAGATTAATAATGCAAGTTAAGAAGCAAGGAGCAAGGAAGTCATGGTTTCAGTATGAATATAAATATCTTCCAGCTTTGTAAGACCTTACTCGTGTGAGTTAGGCCCATTGATTTCAATGAAACTATTCAGATGAATGCCTACTCACATTTTGAACATTCATATGATAACAGACTATATCATGCTACATTCACAGCATGGTGGAAAAATGAAGTGCTGAAATCCAGCTCATCTATGTAGCTGTAATTAAGCCCCTTACCATTAACAAACCAGTACTCTTCTTTATTTTTCCTATGGATCATAGAAACATTCACAACATACAATGAACAGACAAGAATAACACTAATGCATGAATAACATTAAATCTGGCATCAAGAGCTTGTCTTTGCATATGAAATAGGACTCGTTTAAATGCAAATATTTTTATGAATGTTAGTGTGAAATTTTAGCTCATATGACAAAATGAACTTTAGTTCATATGTGAACTTTAGTTTATAAAGTGAACTATATCTTCATCTTAAGAACAGAATATATCTGGCAAATGGATGCTATTGTAAAATGAGTTTCTTTAAGACATACATAGCCTGGCTTATATCCACCAGATTCGTGTCATCTTTGTGACCCTCCTAGTTTCTTGATGTCCATCAGCCACAGAAAAATGTGACTAGAAAGAGAGCAGGATAAATGAGTTTCACTTTGGCATGCAAAGATGTTTGGTGACCTCTCGCTCATTCAAAACTATCTCATTATAAAATCCACTGTGAAGTTTGGAAAAAAAAAAAAAAAAAATTGACGGCTCCAGCTCGGCAATGGTTCAGGACAGGGATAGCAGGCACCCTGCTGCTCTGGACTGAGTGGCATTGGCAGTGTGGTGTGGGAAGCCAGGCATGGCCCTTGCCCACACAATGTGATACCTGGCTCCTTTTCAGTCAGCACTGCTCATCTCTCACTTTCATGAATGCTGAAATTATACTGGTTGCCGCTTTAAAGTCAGTGTTTGCCAAGACTGTTCACTGACCAGCTTCTGAAGCACCAGAGCTTTGCAGGAAACAGCTTCAGTAACTGTGTGGTACCTGTTGACAAATGCTGGCTTTTAAATGGCACCCACAGTAAAGGAAGCCCTCAAAACCTTCTATAATTACACCAGTGGGAAGTAAACTATTTGTTTTTCACATACCTTTCTGTACAGCCTTCCCCTGGTGTGTGAAATTTCTGTAACTTGAGAGAAGTTCAGGATCTTCTTGGGAAGTGCAGACTCTGAAAGGTCCTTTTTCCTGAGTTACATCATTATTCAGGGGATATTCTCTATTTCTTCTCTGCTAACTCACTCCTGTATATTTTAAATCAATCCGTTACAATTTACTATATATATATATATATATATATATATAAACTTCTATTCAAAGAAAATGACAGGAAGAAGACACAGGGATTTAATAAAGTACAATCTAAGAAGCTTAGTCACATTAGATATCAAATAATACATTTTTTTATGGAGGTGTGTTAAAATTATTACAGTATTTGACAGATGGGTTACTGATGGTTTATAGACAATGTGAGCACTGAATGAGCTTCTATTTGCTCTCACATCATGCCAAGACTTTTCACCCTCCTTCCCAAAAGAGGTTGTTCTACTTTTCATTGTGCCACACAGTTATGTCAAGTTATTAGGCATCCCTTGATAAAATTAATGCATATTTTAAAAAAAAAAGTCTCAACAATGCAAATATACTTTTTTTTTTGGTGCAAAAAAATAACACAAGCTCTTTCAACAGAAAAAAATCCCTTTTTAACAGGCCAATGTGCTGCATTCGGTAATGGAGGGGGCAGAAGCAGACACTCGCTGAAGCAAGTGGCACAGAGAGACTTTTGCCTACTTCTTCTGTTCCTGTGCTTACCATCCTTCAAATGCTGTAACAACACTCAGACCACTGCAATTGGAGGGGTGGAAAGTAGACAAAAAGAGGGAATGAGATGGGTGGGCTAAAAATAAGTATTTATACATGGAAGGGCTGTTAGTTCCAAAATTATTCTTTCTCTCCATATCTATCCCTCCCTCACTGTTTAGTTAATCAAATTGTAAAAGTACTTAAGCAAATACCAAAATCCCATGATATTTGCAACATGTGTCTTGAAATGAAGCACGTGTTAAAGTGTTTTCTGAAACTGGAATAGCAATAATGGAGCTTGGGCAATGTCAGCATGATTCATAAAGGAATCTTACTTTAATGTGGTGGAAGGCTGTCATCGTTACAGCCCAGCCAGCTCTCTGCAAAGTTACCTTTCCTCTAAATTTACCTTGGAAGAAGCACTCAGCATTGACTGTTAAAAAGGCACTGGCAAATGTGGAAACTGATTCCAGACACCCTGGTATGTGAGCATGCTAACACTTGAGCAAAAACGTTGATTATTTCAAGGGAATTACTCCCTGGAATAATTTCTTATATCTGAATAGTATTTGAAAAATCCTATCATGTTTAGAATAATGGTCTAATCCTGAATAATTCTGGGAATCCTTCATCTCATGAAATTTGTGCTATCACACAACATGTAGTGGATCAGAGTCTTTGTGAGCCAGATAAATGGCAGAGAAGCAGAGCAGTACGTGCGCCAGTCTGTGCATAAGAGGCAGCCATAGCCCAAAAGACAATTTAATCTCATCCATTTTCCAAACCCAGCCTGTATTATTGCAACACTGACTGATGTCTCGTTGTAATAAAGTATCATTCTTAGAATGGTACATGTTTCTGTTTTATCCCTTTGTTTGTACACAGATTAAAGCATGTTCCCCATTGACTGTAACCTATAATTGAATCAAGGATTCTGTCACTGTCACAGAGAGCAGGATTGGCGCTTGAGTGGTTTATGAGCATAAGCAGCACAATCTGAAGATTAAACTTTGATCTTCAGGCTGTGACCATGAATTTTCTTTTGGTTACATATAGAAAGAAAAATAATAGAAAAAATCATGAATGGAAGAGCTGGAGAGGAAAAGATGTTAGCTAGTGATCAAAGACACTTTTGTTTGGTGCGAACTTTTGATGCAAACCAGTTAGTTAAAAGAGTGGAAGATTTGTATTGGTCAAATTTTTCATATATATATATATTAAAAAAATATATTAAAACTCTTGGAGGGGAGATCATTGCATCCAAGTGGGTGAAGTAAGCTTCTTTCTCAGTCCTTTAAGCTTCTGAAGTCTCAGCACAATTTTGAATGAGGAAAAAATCATTTTCCTGCTCTTTACATGCAAGTCACAGTTTTCTTATGGGTTCCACAGTACCCATGGCCTTAAAGCACTACTGCACAGCTGCTGCTACATATGTTGCTGCTGAAAGCTAAAACTTGCTGAAATAATCATTCCCAATGTTTGAAGAGAACGTGTTTTAGGCACCGCTTGATGCATCTTGTTTCTTCAGGGAGCATGAAGTCACAGCACAAAACAGCAGTGACATCAAAAATTCAGGGTTGATGTGGGCTTTTGTTGTCCCTCCTCCCATCCCCAGTCTGGTCTCTGGCAGTGTGAAGGACTACAAAAAACTGCTTGCATCATAAACCTTTATTTCAGGGTAAGTGATAGGATTGATGTTCGTACATAATTGTCCATGTTGGATATAAGAGCTGTAAATTTTTAATTTGTACATGAAAAAAGGACAATACAGGGAGCACAGTGTAAAATGTTAAAAGATAAAACAAAGGAAGAAGCAGTTTTACACTACTCCACTGTCATAGGATAAGAGATGCATTAAATACAAGCTAGCAGGATCAATCATACATACAGGTAAGATCAAACAAACCATATAGTAACCCTGAGAGACAGATGTCCTTCCCAATTCTTTCACTCCATCAAGATAAATAGCTGCAGTTTGGTTACTCGACTGATGCAAATCAATAAAACTCTATTGAAATCTGCAGCAGTGTTGGGACTTTTTTTCTCCATGAATCTGTTTCTCAAGTTTGGCCCAGTATAAAATATTCAATGAGAGTAGCTCAATATGTTTTAAATTTGTTGCTATGCTCCTTTTTCTCCCTTGAACTTCAATACTGGCGGCTATGACAGACAGTGAGAAATGTTCAGAGAAAGAAATGGAGCAAGGGACGTATTGCTGTTCCAATGAGGAGAAAAAAGACAAAAGACCCTTAAAAAAATTGGAGGAGTTGGGCTGAAAATTTTGGTTCTGACACATCTGAAGCCTTTATTTGTCACAAAGCTAGGAGTGATACAAAAATGTTAGTCATGTGTCTGGACTGTACCAGAAGTGGGAAATGCCTAGCTATGTTTGCAAATTAAACTCTTCGGATTTGATGGCTGACCACAACATTCAGAAACTAACTTTAGTCAGGGAGGGTGGAAAACTCCCAGCAGAGCATGGTGTATCTAAGTCTGTGGTATTTTTACTGCCACTTGTCTTTGGAACTAAAGCTGGGAGGTGCAATCCACACCCATGCAAAGGCCATGCAAGGACTGTGCAGCACACAAGGGCTGAAAGCATGGGGTCTGTGTGGTGCTGAGGTTGCATGATGCTCCAGTGCACAGAGATGAATTTAATCCTAGGAGAAAAGAGCTATACACTGTATAGCGAGTCTAGTCACAACATGCTATTGAGGAGGACAATAATAAGGACACAGCATCTGGTGGAAGGAGGGACACAATTACTCTTCTTTTTTTCTCTTTCAAAGATCGCCACTCTAATTCTCTTCTGACACCATTTTTAATTTCCAACGCTGTAATTTTAAGTTTTCAATGAGGCAAACCCAAGGTATGGCAATATAAATGGAGCCAGCTGTAATTCAGCTCAGTGTGAACTCTTGATTGTTTTTGAATATGTAATTGCAGCCATAGGGATGGTTAAATCAAATTGGAGTAGAAAGCCACCATCCAAATACAGTGCCTCCTTACACCAACAGAATCTGTACAGCAGAAAGGCTTTTCTATACAGGCTGATGCAGAGCACAGAAATCCTGCTCTGTGCATTTGAACCAGAGTTGGGAAAATGAGCTAACAAATGTTGCTCATGAATATTCATAGACATTTTCAAAGGAAGGAATTTATCCATGTTGACATCTCATTTATGTTTGCGTTCTGTGAAAGTGTAATCATGAACAATCCAGTATGCACACAATTTAAAGTAAATTTTAAATTAAAACAATGGCATCTATTAAAAACTCAGTTCTTTCATTGAAACTATGTTCATATCACCCTTCATGACATATTTAAAAATAAAGGGGACAGAGTGAAGATTCTGCACAGGGTATCTTACTGGGACTTCTAACACCTGCAAAATGATCTCATGAGAACAGTAACTTGGAAAGGGCAAGGATTTTGGCTTCTTTGTGGACACATTTCCACGTTTACCTTTAACTGTGCTATACAGACCAGATAATAGAGAGGTTTAGTTCCCTAAATCTCAGAAACAGTCCAGTTAAATTCCAGGTTATAGACCAGCATAAATGGTTTTATTTTATGTGGATTAATAAGTGTTTCTCTGCTGAAGGCTGTGAATTTGCAGTTTTGAGTGCAGTTGGCTTGTTCTTCTTCATAAAAACTTCCTCTGAAGATTTCCAGAATTTGGAAGAA
The DNA here is from genome assembly GCF_017639235.1 of Corvus kubaryi. NCBI lineage: Eukaryota > Metazoa > Chordata > Aves > Passeriformes > Corvidae > Corvus > Corvus kubaryi. Next base: position 474,972 of record NW_024582075.1, read on the forward strand.
CCTTGGCCTGTTCAAGTAACTCACACTTGACATTGCACCTAAAAGCAGTGGAACCATCTTTGTGCCCTTTCCTCCCCAGACAACTCCCAGAGTTCTGAGAATTTTTAGTAAAGCCACAAATTTGGCTTTATTCAGGAGTGTAAAATCAGCCCCTGCCTATCAGCAGCAGACTGAAAAAAGTTATTGTTGTGAATGTGGCTACCTACAGGTTGAACATAATCTCTGCAAAGATTTATTTGCCAGAAGCTTTACTTTAAATCCATACTCTCAAGACTATATAATGTGACTACTATATAAAGACATTTCTCTTCTGCCTGCAGCTGGAATATGCACTGTAGTTTGTGCTTGCTGTCAGTCAAAGAAATGCTTTCAATTTTTCATTACAAGCTGTAAGTGTCTGCAAGTTTAAAAGAAAATAATAATAATTATTAAAAAAGAGACGGAGAGAGAAGCTCTCTCAAGAAGCAGACTCCAATATATTCCAAGGTTAGTGCTGTATAATTAATGGCATTACCAAATGAAGCTGAACGTGTAGAGTCTGCAAAAGGCTAATAACAAGGATTAGATATGCACCCTCTTTTTCATTCATGTTCTTACAGTTTCTTGTGAGCCTAATTGAAGTCAGGAGGGCTTTTCCACACGACATTTTCAAATGCAGCTCTGATAAGTGACAAACAGTGCATGTGCCCCATGGAAAAACCTCTTGCCATGTATTGCTAGGGAAAAAAAATAAAAAAGAAAAAAAGAAAAAAGAAATCTTGCTCTACTCTTTTTTTATTAAAGCTGTGGTCAGATATGTTACATTAGAAAACTGGGAGAAGCATTTTCAGCTGGGACTGGCGTAGTGACTATATGCATTTTTTCTCTCTAGGATTACATTCAGTAAGATTTTATTAATGGAAAAAGACACATATTGCCAAAAAACCTGTTAAAGATTGGCTTCAAAGTCTGTAAAACAACGGAACATGGACAACTGCTGGGAAAGACTTCTAAATGAATCCTTCTGGCATTAGATTATTCTGTGATAAAAAAATTCACTTTAGCAAGTAGGTCAGAGTACAGCTGCTAAAAGTAAGCAACCTGATGCAATGGAGGCTATGGTTTTAAACACTATCAAAATGATTTTGGATTAATCACCTTCCTGCTGGCGGTAAAGGTTATTTATAGAACAGACTTTAAAAAAAGAAAGAACCTGAATATCTCTAATCTCCCACTAACCTTCTACAGCAAATAGCAAAGCATTAGCTCTGTGTGCATTTCTGAATCCAGTTTTTAATTATAACTTTCCCATGTTTACATGAACTTTGGTTTGCTTTTCAAAAACCTCACAAACAATTCCTGCAGCTGACCTGTGTGTAGTGGTGAATTTCTCCATAAAGTGAGTATTGATGAGCTGAAAAGTTCAGTGAACAGGAAAATTCTGCTGCTTTTATTGCCAGTGTGACAGGTTACTTTATTACCATGCCTTTCACAGCAATTTAACAGTTACCCTGGTAACAGATTCAGTGAGGTAATGGGATCAGAGGCATTAGAGGAGAGGAAAGGCTAGCGACAAGAGAAAACCATCTGCTGGCTTATGTTCTCGGGGCTGTTTGCTCACTGCGAGCTCCTGACAATCATTGTACTTGGATGTAAATGAGGCAGGTTAAACCACAGGCCTGCCCTATTTAGCCGTACTCTGGTGATTTGTCTTTCTAATTCTATTGAAATAATAATCAGGATTTGTTTCTGATTAATTAACTAACCTTTTGGTAAAAAGATTAGATAACGAAATTGCTGCCTATTCAGAGGTAATGAGATTTTTATTACTATGTCAAAGGGAAAGAAAAAAAACGTGCATTTATGTGTCACCAGCCACCATGTCAAGGGAGAAAAATAAAGATTTAAATCTTTATGTCAGACATTTATTTCCTCCACAGATTAAGTGCATATTGTATTCTATGGGTGCACATAATAGTGTTTAAAACTTTTCAGAAGAGCTTTTAAAACACCAAATAAAATACTAAATATATTTAAACCATTATGTATTTGTTATTAATTTGTTTCAAAAGAATTCTCCTTATGGAAATGAAACATTTGATGATTCAGAAATTCACCTGTACTATGTGGGCATATTTATATAAGTGCAAAAATGTGAAGAAAGCAGTAAATTTCAGTGTGAGTGCTACAGAGTGACATATGTAAGTAGACTGCTATTATATCTTGCCTGATAGAGTAGTTACAGTAGAAAATGCTTTCACATATAGAAGATTTACCTGGGTGTTTTAAACAGGATACTGGAAGCTTTTAAAATTAAATAAGAAATATTAACGAATCACGGCTTTTAGAGTCTCCTTACACAAGGCTCCTTGAGAAGATGCAGCTGCCTCCCTCAGTGAGTGACCCAGACCTCCAGAAGGTGCCTGCCAGACCCCAGTGGCTGGGCTGCAGACCGAGCAGCTCCTGCCACCAGCACCTTCTGCCTTGCCATGGTTACCCCAGCAAAGGACATAAAATGCCTAAAAGCTTGCTCCTGGGACCACGAAGCCAGTACAGCTGTGAAACATGTTAGCCATGCATGGGCAGCACAGCTGTGGGGCCATCGGCCATGTGCTGTATCAGTGGTGTACAGGCAAGCTCCTGGTACACCTGATAGAAAGGCAGTGAACAGACAGCATTTGCTGTGCCAGGTAGGGTGCTGTGGCTTACCCACTGCAAGAAGAGCTTTGTGCTCTGCTGACTGTCAAGACAGCAATCATGATTTGTTAATTAATAGATCTCTACAAACAATTGTGATGAGAGCATTTTCTGTCATTCATACAGAGCAAGAGGAAATATAGGACACAACAGAACATTTTGTTGCGGTGGAGTTAATGAATGCACTCTCAGATTTGAGGTGACACATTGGTGGCTTTTGGCGTGCTTCATTACTTTTACTTTCACATGTTAACATGAAAAGCTCTCCTATGCTGAAAGTCCCTGCTTCTCCCCAGCGGTGTATATAGCTGAAAGCCAGCCAGAAGAGCGACCCAGTTAGAGGAAATGTCTTTGGTAAAGAGATCTGATCCTGAGCATGTTCCTCCCCTGTTTCCCTAGGGGAACCTTGTAGTTTCCAGTTGCTGATTTCTGAGTATGGCCAGCATTTCTCCCTTTCTGTCTGGGCTTTCCAGTGTTACAGCCCTGAAAAAAGATGCTTTCTTCTGCCAACAGAAAATTGTATCCCCTCTCCCTGTCCTCCAAAAATCCTGACTGCAGGTTTTTGACCCTTGATAGCCAAAATCACTTGAAAGGCAAGCAAGCCTTTTGGCTCAGTAGCAGTTGTAAAGCTTTGCTCTTCATCTCTTTTTCCCCTCCACCCATGCAAAATTTAGATTTAACATTAGCAATTATTATTAAAATTAGCAAAATATTATTAAAGTATCTGAGCTAAGGAGAATAACTATAGTTTTCCTTTTTCCAGACAATGACATCTACAGCTCTACATTTTCATGGAATGTCTATACTTAACAAAAACATCACTTCATTTTCATGGTATTTCTTTTGTGCCTAGGAGCAACCCTGTAATTGTTCACTTCAATTACAACATTACTATTTTATACTGAAACCCATTTTATCTGCATGCCAGCTTTTTATTTGTTTTACCAACTATATCTATTTCCATTACTGCAAGGCTGATGGTTTGTCTCAAGAGGAAATCAAATCCATTAATTCAGAAATTTCAAGCACGGCTGCCTCTGCCATAAGCAGCATTTCTTATGCTAATAGCAAATGTGCTGAGACTGAAAAGAACTGACACAGCTCTGTTTTTTATCATAACTTAAGCATTTATGTAAAAAGGCAAATCCAATAGTACTAGGAAACTATAAGTGTTATTATATATAATTCACTTTACTGAGAACTGCATACAGCCTGGTTTGTGCAACTGTGTCTTAAATCATGCTGTTTGTGGTTTTAACTTGCTTGACATTTGGGGTCTGCTTTTGATCTTGGGTACCTCAATGAAAATCTGCCATTGTTCATCTGGCAACAATACAATTATTTCAGATTTACCACAGGGAAACAGAGATCAGGATATGTTCAGCTTGCTTATTGTATTTCATCTCACAATCACAGTCTACTAAACTAGCTTTGAACTCTCTGTATTTACAGAAAATGCATTATAGAAGTAGGACATCTTCTTTTCCCAGCTACAAAAAATAGCCATTTCAAAGCTAATTTAGGTATTTCCAGGAAGCTGCATCCTTCTAACACCGCACAGAAATAAATGCATCCCCCACTTCCCACTGCCTCCTCATTTAATGCACTTAGTCCTGTTGTATCACATGGGCTGTGTTCAATTAGATAGCTTAACAAGATAAACTCTGACTTTGACCCAGAAAAAGCAAACCAGATTGCTGCTGAATTCTACATAAGCTTTTCCAGGCTTTGTGACCTGTTTATGTCAATGAAAAATGCAAGAGATCCTTATCATGAGGGCCAAATTGGTTACTGAGGGTTTGGTTTTTTCTTAATATATGTGTGAGCAGACAGAATATACAAGAAAACTGTGCCATTCTTGCCCTTCATTTTTCCAGCAAAACCCTTTAGTGCTGTAAATCAGATCTCATTGGGAGATCTTACACGCTGGCCACTGATAAGCTGTTGAGAAGTAGACAGGGCTTTTAGGAATTGCTGAACCATGAAGCTGACCTGCTTAGTGTTTTGTTGTAGGCTATTAAATCCAGGATTGGTGTTTTAAGATGATTCTGCTTTCTTCTTCCCTTGGCCTGGTTAAGCAACTCTACCCCCACCTCATTATTTAGCTGATTAAAATAAAAGCCAAAATGAGAAACCTGCTGTTTGAAAATCCTTCCTTCACCCATCAAATTAATGAGAGTGACTTACGCTGACGTAGTTTATGGCCTTAGCAATTTGACACTAATTTTGCAACTGAGAAAAGATTTACTAACTGTACACACCACTCAGCTTTGGTGGCAGTGGAATGACATTCTTTTCTCCAAAAACAAGCTCTATGTTTTTGTAAACATGTGTTATTTGGTTGCCTCATTGTTAATGGATCCCAGTTGGATAATATGACTTCTTTCCACTAGCATATTGACAATTATGCACCAAAAGACCAAGGAAAAAGATTATATTTCAGAAAAAGTGCTTTCATTTCCAGATATTTTCAAGTGTTGTAAATATGTTTTGCACTGTACCTGTTACTGCCTAGTTAGAAACCTGCTGGTTCTTTGCACATCTCTTTCATACTGAGAGAGAAATTAAATGTACCCTTTTATTTTTTTCTCTGTTTGACGAGTGTTAACAAGTGCAGCGTTAGAGAAAACCCAGCCAAATACAGCTCTGTAGCTGTTGCTACTAAATAAAGCAAAAGCCACCTGGTGACAAAGTTCACTGGGGCGTCATTTCTTTGTGTGGCTGAAAGAAAGAGGAGAGAAAAAAGAACTCACATACTCATGGAAGTAAATCTCATTGAATCACACTCAGGAGACAAAACCATGATGTGTATGTTTTATATGTATGTGTATATATACATACATACATGTATATATATGTACATGTAGATATATAGATCTATATAGACAAGTGGATGTATCTCCCAGATTCCGTTCAGTGTGAATTATGGCATTCAAATTGAGGAAGGAGAAGAAAAGTATTTAAAACCAGATATCCCTCTGCTACAAAATGCAATTTTTTTGAAAGCAGACATGTTTTTATCACAAGTACTTTTTTATACCCATTTTATTTGGACTTCTGATGTATCAATTGCCATTGGGGCTATTTTCACATGATCACTCTGTTTATTTTGGGATTTTTACAATGACTTAGGAAATTTGAGCTCTTATTATAATGGTCTTATTTAAAGAAGCTGTCTGGTTTTAGTTTTCTCATAGTCAAGAAAGATGTGAGAAGCAAAAGAATAACAAAACAATAGGGGCCATCGTATTAGAATGAAAAAAGAGTTAATTTGTATATCATATATGCACATACTTATGCTTTTCAGGAATTAAATTTAATTGCTGTGCAACCTTTCTCCCTGTCTGTTAATCTATTGTTCTTTTTGTAATTGTTCATTTATTACTTTTAACACAGACAAAGAATCAAATCGAAAATTCAGCTTCAGTATCCTGGCCACATCCTTAACATTTGTTCTCTTTATAATTTCAAAAGCTGTCCATGAGACTGCTAGTATTTCCCACATTATTTGCTGCCTATATCTAGGGCAGCAAAGTTTGTTTTCCTCCATGTATTTTATAGGCTCACATTTCACTATAAGCCTTATGTGTGTATTCAAGCTTGAGATGATGAACAGGCTTTTAGGGCAGTCAGATCACAAGGTTAAAGGTTTGTTGTTTGGGATTTTTAAATGGCATTCCCACAACTGCTGCTCAATTTGCTGCAGTGTCCTATCTGCAAAATAGTGAAATAAAAGCTCTATTAGAAAATAACAGTATGTCCTGCTGTGGGACTACTTCCACTCCGCCTGGAAAAAGGAACATAGTAGCTTATTACTGAGAAATCATGTGAGGCTACTGCGGGGAAATCTAGATTATTTCCACAGTAATTACTTATTTCTAGTACCATAGCTGTAAATATTTGTGCTATACCACCTAAACTGCTTGCCTTTAGAACAGCAACAGTTTCTTCTAATGATTATTTCCAGTTTAGATACTGTATTCCTCCATTAATCACCTGTCTTCTCATCAACACTTGCTGATTCAGAAATGACCTGTTTAATTAGAAATGCATTTTTTATATAATTTAAATCAGAAAAAGAATAATGAGATTTCTTGACACTTTTTCAGACATATTCAACAAAAGAGAGAGTTTGTTTGCACTCAAGGATCCCCCTTAAGTGTCCCACATTTCCTCTACAGTGTGCCACACTCGGGGTGTGATTCAGCTCATGATTTTAGACATTAAAAGATTGACATCCTGCACTGGACATCCAGCTATTGGAAAAAGACAAATATTTCCAAGTGGAGGTTTACTCCCAGTATTTTTCCTCCTTGGTTCGAGATGGGGCAAGGTTAGCTAGCCTACAGGAGGCAGATAAATTCTGTTTGGGAGTGAATCCCGCTCTGTGTGAGGCATGTGGCTCAAACAGCTTTGGGGGGGGGCTGGGTGTGATCATTAGCATAGGATGACCTGAACTAATGCCTTTGTGGTGCTCCTATCTTAATTTAAATTGTTCATTTCCCCTTACTGTGGCCTTCAGAACTCTTAAAATATCTTTTTCTAGTCTAAATGCAACTTCTGGTAAGTAGTGCATGAGAATAACAGTTTGCTCGGTTGGTCAGCAATGGCCAGTCATCTGTAAAGCCATTTACATGATATCTGAGAGGTCTGTTCTCAAATCATTGCACAAATAGAATTCCCATTGACAGTAACACAAGTTATGAACAAGCATGAAAGTAAAGAAACTCCCTAATTAGACATAATGAAACACCAGTCTGTTAAGAGTTCTGAAAGGTAGTGGCACCCATATTTTCTTTGATATAAAATGAACACAAAAGTAAAAGTAACTTAGAGCTTGAAGTTCTATGCAGCCCTACATGCAGTCCTTCATGAAGATGTGCTGATTTTACTATCCTGCTGCAAGTATCTGCTTTGCAGACATTCACGTTGCAAGATGAATTGGAAAAAAATGTATATGGACTTGAATATGTCTTCTTTGTTTAACACAAAAGCACATGAAAGAAGAAAAGCCAGAGAATTTATGTCAGTACGCAGGGAGTTCCTGATGGTTTACTGCCATCCAGATACTGCTTAATACCAAATTCATTCATGCCTTTCATAAACACATCAAGATTGCTCTAATTGTTTTTATTTATTGTTTTTTGATAATTGTTTTTATCCCAGATATTTGTGACTGCTCCTTTGTAGATGTCTATCTGTAAGGTCACCATGAACTTACACCAACCTCTGGTCCAGTTATGCCAACTTATTTCTATTTTAGCTTAAAGAAGACTTTTTCCTCAGTGTTTGATATACATTATATTCAGTGTATTTACAGAATAAAGCCTTCATATCTTAGGTTGAGAAAACCAATTGTTTTTTAGCAGTCTCATGTTAGATAGACTGTCTTTTATATATTGTCCTCCAAGAAACATTATTTTCAAGGCCATCCTGGAAGACCATATTAATTTTGTCCAAACTTATCTTGTGGGAATGTGAGTTCTGAATTGTTTTCCAGATAACGTTTCGCCATCAATTTGCTGATAAAGCAATATGTTCTGAAATACACTAGGTTTTAATTGGTTTTGTTTCATAAACAATTTGCATTAGTAGCTTGTAGTCATTCTCTTTTAAATAAATATTTACATCTCTTCTTCATATGCTTGAACCTGATGAGCCCACAGCATGTCACAGTAATTCTTGTTACCTTCAAGTGCATGACCTTGACCTCTGTATCCTTTTTCTTTGGATAATCAGTCCTCAGAGTAAGGCAGATTGTTAATGAACCTACTGTGAAATGATAAATGTTTCCTATTTAATCCTCTTTGAGAAATATGCTTCAGTTTGGAATATATTGCTTGGAATATTACACCAATATTATTAACATAACTATCAAATGAAACCAGTCTAAAGCCCAGGTTATCTTCTTTTGACCAAAGGGCTGTGCTCAAGCAACCTGTGGACGTTTCCATTTATTCAGTATCTTGGTATTCTTTCAGTTCTTGCCTCTCTTTGGACTTTATTGAATATGTTTACAAACTGTTAAGAAATACCAGTATGTTTGAAATTAATAGATATTCTGCAAAATCCTGGTTTGGGAAATAGGTGGCTCACTAAGTCTTAACTGGAACTATTAATGTTTGAATTGATTATTTCAGTATTTAAAACCAGAACAGTTGCCTATGTTGTTAAGTTCCTTTGCTATATTAAATTCTTAGCAGTGCATTCTGCTAACAACTTATCACTACTCATTTGAAAATTCTCTTCATAAATATTCAATAGTTGCTTATGCTATTCTGTTTCAGCACATGTGACTGCAGGACATTTCTTCTGTTTTACTAAAATGCCTGTGAAAAGCACAAAATCAATCTCTTAGAAACAATCAAGGGAGATTTTCATTGCAGATTTTCTATCAATAGTTGGAATTATTTTAACAGTATTAATCTCACTACTTTACATTGACAGGAATATAGTAATAATAAGTTTACATCTATAGAAAGCTTTGGCTTTGTTTCACCTTGGAAAGGTTGAGAAAACACAAGTTTTTCTTCTAAATCAAAGTGGTTTATCTTGGCAAACATAAATTCTTGATCCTGACAGGAAAAGAAAGTGTGACAGGCTGATGGCTAGGCACTTTTTACAGGGGCCATGTGAGAGGACATGACTTTGTTTTTTAATTCAGAGCCCATCCCATTACTAACCTTGGATTGCCGAGTCTTTTTAAGAAAGTTTCTAAGGCAGCCTGGTGCTTGTTTTCTACCCTTGTTCACATACCTTATTTCTGTGGATCATGTGGGCAGTTTTAACTGGAAATAAAGAATATTATATTGAGGGACTTGTGTTTGTGAGATGCTGGAAAGAAGACCTTACACGCTGACCTCAGAACAAGCTGAGTAATAAATAATGCAGTTGGACTTCAGGATCCAGTTGGAGACAGAAGACATGATTTTTTTTCAGACTTCCACGACAGATTGTTTGGCACTGGCAGAACTGTATAATCATAGTGTTACTAGACTTCATGGTAGTTTTCTAAAGAAAATACATTTAACTGTCTTTTGACAATATGTTTAGAATTGCTGCTCAAAACACATGCCTTTCTTTATCTGCTGTATAATCTATTGGTGAACACACATGACTATGTGTCCATCAGTAAAATAAATTCTGTATCTGGAGTGGACAGTGCTTTCTAACTATGTCAGTCTTTTTTCTCTACCATTAAACATAAAATGTTTTTTTCAAATAATTCTTTTTTTTAATGAGAAAACCCTGCTTTCCAGAAAAAGCACTTCTCAAACCATTAAATAATTAAATTCCCTGGACTGTCAGGTAGTGTTTGCTTGGTTGCTCTGAATGAGGAACTGAACAAAATTTTCATAGTCAAATCTAGAAGCCATTCCTATCTAGGCAACCTTAACAAGTTCTTGACATATGCCCAATTCCCTTACCAGTGGAGAAAGAGTGTTTTAAGAAGGATAGATAACCTGAAAGAGGAGGAAATATCCAAGCATCCACAGGGAAGAAATAAGTAGTAAATTGATGCCTATTTCACTTGTTTTGGTTGTATCACATATCTTTTTTATTTCTTTAGATGGTGCAACTATGTTAATTTATCCATTGTTTATTAATTTGGAAAATCTGTCAATTTTGTTCCCTTACTGTCCAAGGGACTCCAATGAAGTTAGAGGTGGTTAAATCTCCATTAATTACAATTTCTGAGTACTGTCAATATTCAGCAACTAGTTAAATAGTTTGAAATTTTGAGAACTTAGATTGACCCACGTTTTCCCCTTTATTCCACAGAAGCCAGACCTATACTATCATTTCTAGTCCTTTCAACTTTACAAGCAAATGTATTTCTGAGATTTCACCAGCCTTGGTCCTACTAATTGCTCTGAGGAAACTGTGCTTGTTCCATGCTGTTCATGACACTTTTAATGCTATGTGAGATTAACACTTAGCCTTTGCAAGATTTGTTTTTGTACCTCTCTACTTTACTGAAGTGTGACATTGTTGAAGGGAAAGCTCTGACAGAGACTTTTTACAGCTGTTGTGGTCTTCTGTAGTTAGGCCTTGTGGGAAACCTTCCCCTTTTTTGTAATTTTTTTTTTCTTTCTGCCTTGATTAGTTTATACTACAGCTATCTCCTGGGTTTTAGAAATTAAGTTTAAGAAAACCAAGTTGTATATTTGCATTTATAGCCTTCATCGCAACAGATATGTCCAGTCTGTAAATTTATAAATAATATGGAATAAATTAAAATGCTGATTTCCATAAAAAATGAACTGAAAGAAATAGTTCTTGATGTTGGATGCTTTCTAGCAAGTTATGCTTTATGTTTCTAACAGTGCACTGTGTGAGGTCCAGCCCAGCAAAGTTAGTGGAGCATCACAGCAATGCTTGTCCTTTCTTAAAACCCTGCACAATCTTACATTGGTCATAAACTATTTAAACAGTGCCATGTCAGAGCAACACACCTCAACTCACCTTTTGCCTTGCAGTATAAAAAGATAAGCAAAAGCCAGAGTATCAGTGTGCAGCAATTGATGTTGGCTGAAGATTTCTCCAGGCTGTGGTAATTGCTTGCTGTTTTCTTGGCTGCAGACCAGCTGATGCTCCTTCCAGGCCCCTGTACTGAGGGCAAGCACTGATGTACATTTTATCACTGTTTGTTATGCTGTTCAGGCCAGTGGAATGATCCCAGCAGAAATTCCCCTTTATGAACTTTTTCTTCCTGGCTTTTGTACCAGCTAATCTCAGTAATATTCTTTTTTCTACAAAGCACTTGTCTGCAAGAAAATTTAAAAGCAAAACAAGCAAGTACATTGAGGACATCTTCTCAACACTATTTTGCAAGTGTTCAGAAAGCCCAAAGTTTTGTGTGACTCCAGTTACCAGGGATCAAATCTGCCTATGACCAGGTTAGAGTCTGTGAGCAGGTGTGAGCAGGATTAGACAGTGCAGTGCTATAAAATCTTGCAGCTCTGTTATGTTTAGCCCCACATGCCTACATGAGCCATGTCTCAGCTCCTATAAGCCAATAACTTGCTTGTTCCTCCTTTGAAGTGAGACATTTGCCTCTCTGCTCCAAGACACAAAAGCCAGCAGTATTGGCTTGAGTGGGCCTGCCACTGGATATTAGAAATTCAGTCTTTCCAGCAGCCCTCCAAGAAATGATTAGAAACCTGCCTGAGTCTTTACTGCAGCCATAACATTTTGGATTCTTGATACTTCCAATCACTTCTAAATACAATTTCCATGCAGCAGTAAACACAAGCAAATTTAATTTGTTTGTAATTAAGAAATGCCTGCTGTTTTATGGGGACACAGGTAAATGTGCATATCCAGGTGCTCATCATCAATGGGAATGCAGGGAAAAGCATGCCTTAGTGCCTCATTTGGTAATGACAATATCACTGGTGCTCACAGGAACCAGCTATCTATGCAGGTCACTGAGCAGGTGATAATTCTGATACACATAGCCCTGCAATCCTGTCCTTTTCCTGGTTTTTTATGTGTTCATTTCTGCAATCTTTTTAAATTCTTTTTTCTTTTTCTTCTTTTTGACCTCAACTTGCATAGCAGAGGTTTAATATGACTAAACTATTCAGCTCACAATCTTTCACTCTGAAACATATTTTACCTTTTTTCTCTGATTTCTAATCAGGCCAATGTGGCCAGGATGTTCTGTAAGGAGAATTCACCATTTCCTCTTTGCATCCTTCCCCTGGGTGCTCCCTATTGGACTTTTTCATCAACAAGGAGCAGTAATATTTACTTCTCTTTAATGGGCAATCCCTGGTCCACAACTGCTGGAAGTACAGACTAATGTATTTTGGAACACTCTGAGAAATACAGGCTCTAAGCACTTTTGTCTCACTGTTTTAGGACTAGCCATGCTGGAGGTCTGTACTCTCTCTCCAGCTGTGAGGGAAGTGAACGTGCATAACCTTTCTTTACTACAGGTCAGCAGAGTGTACCATTCTCAGTCCTCTTCATTCATTCAAGAAAGGTTAGTGCAAATTAGGAAGAAAGGACTGAAACTTTGATTTAGAAAATATTTATTGTAAAGTTTGTATGCAAGTGAATATAACACTGCATATAGGGAAATGCTAAGAATGTTTAACTGTTTTAACATCAATCTACCACATCTTTATGATCCTTGAGGAGCATTTGAAGATTTATGGAAGATAAGCTGATAAACTGTTGAGATTATGGCATTTGAAGATTTACGGAAGAAAAGAATTCTGTAAAAATCATTCGAAAATTGGCTAGAAGTGATGGGGAAGAGATCCTACAAAAAAGTTTGGTTTAGATGAATTTCAGATATTTATGCTTCTAATACACTGCATTTTGTGACTCTGTTTGGAAAGACCAAAAAAATATGTTATCTTTATTTCCTGAATATTGCATGTTACAGATAGATTATGCTTCTTCTGAAATGCAATAATTTCTCATTACAGACATAATTAGAAATAATGTAGAAAATAAAGATGTGCATAAACACACACTTAAAACATTTTTACTGATAGATATTTTATTTGAAAGATCTATAACATCATATTTTATCTGTGTATATATATACCACCATATTTTATCTGTGTATATACATACCACTAGACTAAAAGTTGAGGGATTTTTAGCTTCATTATAGATAATGCATGATAAGGTACTTGTCAAAAATATATGTAAGGTCTTTTCATATTTTCTACTGACTCTCTGCTGATTCTCCACTGTGAATCAGTTTGACACATATAACTTCTAATAATTATGTTATGCTGCAGCTGTGAAGTGAGTATCATAACCTTTTAGTGAAGCTGGCCCAGTTTCACATTTTGTCCAGGAGGTAAGTAGCAGGTCAAAAAGTGGCATACCACAGATGTCTGAAAGAAGTTGCTCTAGACAGAAAATTTGTAGCTTCTAAATGCATAATTTATGCTGTAGAGTCAGCTATTGCTCTTTATAGGCTTGTGAGACTCACTGATAATTCAATCTTGCCAAATTTTGGATTTGATTTTTGTGAAAATCTAGTTGATAAATTTTGCCAGATTCCATCTTATTTCTGGTGATTCACTCTGGGTGAATTTCTGGTGTATCTTCTACAGGTCTATATGCTTTTCACTAAACAACCCGCACTTCCAATTGGGAAATGATGGATTTTGTAGCAGAAATCAGTACAGAAAATCAGAATGAGTGTTTTGCAACATCTAACATGCAGGCCCAACTCACACTGCATCGTGAAGATTCATTGGGGAAGGGCTGGAGGTGGGGGAGAGAAATTGCTGTAAAATATTGGAAGCATTAGTGGAAATTGCAAAAGTACTATCTTGCCATACCAAGAAATTTAATATATTGGTAAAAGCTAGAGTGGGACAATGGCAAAATAGTACCTGTATTTTAAACAAGTGGCAAAGGTGGTATGTGGAAGGAGCAGAGTGTTCGTTCTAATGCAGAAGATTTTATTCAGTGCTGTGTAAAGCCTTAAAAAGGTTTTTGTAGAAAAGCAGAACCAAGGGCATGAAAGCAAGTGAAAATAATAAAATATAGTGCAGTTTTACCAGAGGTAGATTGTGAGAGACTAGTTTAATTTTTTTTTTTTTTTTTAATTTAAGATAACTGATTTCTTTGACAAGGTTAATACAGGGCACCTAATCTATCTTATGCAAAGTGTTTCCTACAGTGCCCTATAGTAAATCAGCACATAAGATGGAGATGATGGCTATTAAGATGGGAATGATGAGGGAAGAAACTAAAAAGGAAACTGCAACAGTGTATACTTAGGTGTGAATTGTCTTCCTGGTGGCTTGGCATTTTCTTTAAAATATTCTTAATATTCTGCTTTGTAAGGTTACTTCAGACTAAGTAGGTTTCAAATACATGTGGGTGAAATAGACAGATGATGCATCCTGACTGTCACATTACTGGCAGCAAAATAAAGGAATTTAGCATCTATAAAAGGGACAGGACTGGGACTGTAGGAGTTGGGGGCAGGGAATAAGAAACCTTGTTTGCATGATGGTGTCCTCTCCAAATACTGTGGTGCTGTCCAGAGGATGGATAATGACCACAGGTCTGTCCAGAGGGTATTCCAGAGAAGGACAACAAGGTTGTATAAGGGGCTAGAGCACAAGTCCTATGAAGAGCAGTTGAGGGAGTTGGAATTGTTTGGCCTGGAGAAAATGAGGCTCAGGGGGGACCTTATCACTCTCTACAACTCCCTGAAAGGAGGGTGTAGCCAGGTGGGTGTTAATGTCTTCTTCCAGGCAACCAGCACCAGAATGAGAGGAAATGGCCCCAGGTTGCACTGGAGAAGGTTTAGATTGGATATTAAGAAAATTTTCTCACTAAAAGGGTTGTAACGCACTGGTACAGACAGCCCAGCAAAGTGAGGGTGTCACCTGGAAGTGTTCAAAAAACGTGTACATATGGCACTTGAGGACCTGGTTTAAAGGTGAACATGTTGGTTGTATGTGGTTGACAGCTGGACTTAGTGATCCAAAAAGTCTTTTCCAGCCTTAATGATTTTATGATTCCATGATTCCCCTTCCCTTGCTCAGTTGTCCCTTCAACAGTGGAGCACCTCACAACACAATTGTGTCCCCCTCCTAAACCCAGAAAGAGTTAAGTTAAAAGGGTTTCTGTCTACTTACTCTTGAATGAACTGCACTCACACCAAAAAACCACCAAAATCCTAAGTTTAAACCCACTCATATGTGAAAGCAATATTTCTTCATATATGAAAACCAATATTTTACAGATGTTTCTCATACATTTTTACAGGATTTACAGGAGTATTGGCCATGCCTTCTTTCTTGGCCCCACTGTTGGGGTGGACCTGGCACTAGGTTGCATCTTCCTTGCTCAGGCAGCAAGGGACCATCACTTTTACCAGGCTCTCTGCCCTACCTCTCATGCAGAATGAGATTCTGCATTCTGAACATTCAAATGTTCAACTTAGAAAGCAAAAAACTGGCTGCAAATTTCAGGGTGAAAAGTGCAGGCATGTGGTAACTAAGTGCTACCACATTTACTGAAGTGCTACCACTATTACTGATGAAAATATCATTTGAGAAGTATATGATGACCTTGTAGACAAGGAATAGAAAAAGGATCAAAAGTTCAGAGCATAAAATGCAAACTCATGTACTTGAGCACTAATAACAAGATTTTTCAATGAAGTCCTGATCAATTACAGTGATGATGAACTATAAGCATACTGGTCATGGGGCAACTGAGAGTTGTGTTCATTCAGTTGTAAAAAAAAATTAATGCAGGTGGTAAGGTGGGTAAAGTGTTATAAACAGACACAGCTACATACCACTACTAGTCTGCAAAATAAATTCTCTTTGTACTATTGTTTGTGGTTCTGATCACTTACATGCAAATGATTTAAACAGAAACACAAAGGTCTAAACTCTTAGGAGAGGTTTGAGTCTGCTGAGGATAGGAGAATAAAAATATGTTGTTACGCCTAACCTATGAAACTAGAAAGTGGGGGTGGGGAAATGGATGCATTCTGTATTTTTTGAAAGATCCAACTGTTTCAATGAAAAGATAGCTCAAGTGTAAGTTAAACAGTTATGTATTTGCCATAACTCTGTTTAAGCTAGAAATGAAAATATTGCTAACCGTCTGGTGGTTACTTTCCTTTCCTACAGGAAATCCTAACCACAATAGTTTAAAGACAGACTTTGAAACTTGCATGG
The DNA here is from genome assembly GCF_017639235.1 of Corvus kubaryi. Classification (NCBI taxonomy): domain Eukaryota; kingdom Metazoa; phylum Chordata; class Aves; order Passeriformes; family Corvidae; genus Corvus; species Corvus kubaryi. The sequence goes on from NW_024582075.1 coordinate 491,333, forward strand.
AAATGAGTCTATTCCACAAAAACAATGATCTTTCAGTTGTCTTGTGGTACAGCTTAAAAATCACATTCTTTACCTAAGTGCCTAAAACCACTTTAGTTGCTCTATGTCATTGATATAATATAATGGACATATGTAACACAGAAGATACTCAGACTTTCCATGTAGCAACTGGAGGTCCCAAGGGTACTAGAGGGCAGTTAAATTCCTCTGAGGACATTTTGGCACTTATTTTCCACTAGATGGACTGGTTTGCTGGTATCCCTAAAGAATTTTGAAATAGAACTTCACAGATTATTGTATTTTAGATGTATTTATAGATTTTTTTTTTTGTTCTCAGTGACAGCACAAAAGAAAAAAAAAGGAATTTTTTCCTTATAATTTTCTCTTTTTGTACCTCTCTCCTCCTTACCTAGGTGGAATTTGCCAATACAATGCTTTTTTTCCAGAAAGATAGGTTTTTGCTCTTTTGCATCACAAATTGATCTTGGTCAGAGACAGTGCATTCATTTTTTGAAGGGTGTTAGGAATCACTCAGGGTTCAAGCAAGACTTCAAGACAAGAATCTTTTCTCATTAGAAGGGGTTTGGACTTCTGGGATTTCTCCAGCTTTCTTTGAAACACAATGCTTCACCTACTTTCTGTCTCACATGGGAATTTTATCTCGTGGTCTCTTGGTTATTCTGTGGAAATTCTAGGAAAATGCTATATTCACATTTCCTGCACCAGACGCTCTGGCCATTCTTGGTGTTGCTCTCTTATAGGTTTTTTTTTGTTTTTACCAATGACTTAAATGGTGTGTTAAGCAAAACCTTTGCATGTGGGGAGCAAGCAAGTTGTACACAGGGCACTTCAGGAAAGTGGCTGCAGACCCCTGGGCTCGATGCTATGTGATTCCAGCTGCCCAAATTATTTCATAAGGCACACCCAGCACTATATTTCCATGACCTGCACCTGGTTGCACCCTAGAAAAGTGAAGTCAATGCAAAACTCGACAAAATTGCTTGACAAAAGGCAGTTTTCCACATGAAATAGAGACTGAATTTAAATCAGATTCATATTCTTTGTGATCCAAATCCAAATTCCTCATGACTTTTATTACTTGGTAGTAGTATCCATGGCGGTTTTTTATTTGTTGAGATTTTTAGTGACGGAAAACAACTGCACAGCATTCAAATCAGTCCCTACTCATGAATGCATGCCATTGATGAGTATAGCTTGCCATTTACAGGGTCTAGATGTCCATCTTTCTGCATGATGCTCTCAGCACTGACATCAAAGTATTCTCTTCTTTTCTTTGACCTCGTTGGCAGATGTCTGTATCTGTGTCTTATGATCACGTAGACTCTGCTACTCCCTGTCAGTGTCAGTCTCTTGGTTTCATAAAATGTTTCATTCATTGAAGCCTGCCTGATGTCAGTATGCCAGGGAAATTTGTCAGAAGCATGTATAATGAATTCAAAGCCTGAGCCCAGAAAGGTTTAGGCCTGGGAAATTTGTGGAGGAAAATATATGACAGTGTACTGAAACTTCTGAGACCTTGATTTATTGAAGTGTCTTCTGCCCCTTTACATTATTTATGCCCAGTTTTCCACACCCAGGGACTGTGAAGTGCAAAGGCAATGTTCTTTCCTGTCCCTCTGCTCCTGTCTTAGTGCCTGGTTTGGAAACAGAAAGGGTTGTCTCCCACATTTGAGGCAGCTGTTTCCTTCATACCTGTTCCATGATAGAAGCACATTTGATGGTAGCTACATAAATAGTCTGGTCATATCTGAGACGCAGTAGTCTAAACCACAGCATCATGACTCATTGATATAATGCTTCATTTGGATGACATAAATGCAGTTTCTGAACAAAAACTAACAATCACAACATCTTTAATGACAGATGTAGTTACAAATTTCATCATAAGTGCAGATCTGTATTTAGAGCCCTATGTTCCATCATACTATATTTTGGATTCACTTTCATAGTAATAGAAGATGAAATATATCACTGTGACCAGGTCCAAGCTGAGCCTAAAACTGATACAGTTTAGTTTTTTAAGTAGAGTTTGAGGTCTCACCCTAATGTTGAAAGCACTAACACAGGAAGATTTGTAACTGAAAAATAGCATCACCAAAGATGACAGATAAAAAATCTGGGTTTTTATTAGGTCAGTTGGGAAAAAATTGAAGGAAGAATTTTATTATATTGGGGTTTGTTTCCTAAATTTGTCAAAGCACCAAAGGCAGGAAATTTATAAATGCACAACACTTATTTACATACCAATAATCTGGAATTTTTTACACTGGAAAGCATACTTGGAGATTTGTTTATTTCTGAAAATAAACTTATGATTCTAGTTTTCCAACAGTGTAAGGAATTATGCTGGAATATTTTTATTCACCTTTCTGTACCTCTGCTTAGAGAAGAATTGAAAAGGCTCATAAAACAATAGAATATGGCAAATTATCTTTTGTGCAGTTCTCATTCAATCAGAAATTGAACAGGCTCTATTAGTCAGTAGAATTCACTCCATCCCTTTTCATACCATCATATACATGATGTGGTTTTGAAACATTTCTTATATCAGGTGAAGTAGAATTAGGTGTTCCTAATTAGGAACACCTCCCCGGAAGCTGCACCCTCCTAAACTCATTAAAGATAATTTTGGCTAAATTATTGTGCTAAAAATTTGCATGTTGATCCCAAGATCATGTCATAGATGCCACATTATGACCTCTGAAAGTTTTGATAGTGATGGGACATGACACATTCTTAACACCAGTGTAATAACATATTTTGCCATTTTCACTGTCTTTTTGGATGCTATCAAGGAATTCACTTCAAATTTTTTTTTCCATGAGGATCATGGTATTATCTGTTCTATAACTTAGTACACAGTCTACATTTTTAAGGCTGCTCTGTGCCACAAATACAAATAATTTATATATAATAAAATGGCTACTCCTTATTTTTATTAATAATCCACTTAATAATGGGTAAAGAAAATTATGGGCATGGAGGCTAGAAGTATGATGCCAGGTAAAGAAAGCATTTTATTGATATCTCATCTATTATACTGAGTTCTCTCAATGACAGAAAAAAATCATGCAAGAAATGATGATGATTCCTTATGCAGCACAAAAGAAACAGTTTAATTTTGACTAGCAACAATGTCACTAGAAAACAAGCAAAACATTAATGAACAATGACTTTTTCAAACATGCCAGACTGGGAAAAAATGTGGTTTTGACTCTGCTTGCAAATATAAAGAGTCATGGAAAAAGCTGTAGCTTTCAGTATGACCCACTCTAATGCTTCTGATTTATAACACTGTTGTTGCAGCCTTAAACTCATTCTTTTATATATTAAAGTGATTTCTGCCATTTGCAAAAGCCTGGTATGTTCACAGAAACGGATCACAGAAAGCAATCATAAGCCCATTCCAATATGAGTTTCTTAGACCCATTCATTTGCTGAGTAGGTTTGGAAGATTTCCTAATTACTACTTAGTGTTTTGCAATAGTCATTAAAACCTCCTACTACATATGTAGAGCGCATGACTGGACAAAGATATAAAGTGAATGTGTATATATATACTTGTTCCACCTACCCTTCTATATGACAGTTGATGTCTGTCAACCTTTTTTTTTACCTTTACAACAATTTTAGCTTCCTTTGCTCTCTTTCTTTGTAAGCATACACTGATAATGATATCTATCATTGGTCTTTTTAGGTTGTTTTATTGAGATCTCAGAATACTATTCATTAGTATTATTTAGATATATTTGGCAGATCACAGAGATCTAGAGCTGTTTTTTTAAAGCACTTGTGTTAGCATACACAAGCATGAGCCAAAGACTCACTTGGCTAACTGGGAAATGCCAGAAAAGCAAGAATAAAACAGAACTAAAAGGAGAACTAAAACTAAAAAATTCATCTGCAACAAAATTAATCTCAGACATACACTAATTTTTGTCAACATGTGCTACCTTATTTCATGTTATAGATCTAGGGTGGATTTTTTTGTTACTGTAATGTTTTGGAAGATCTCCTACATGTTAGAAGAGGTATGTAGGATGTAGAGCTGACTATTAATTGAGAAGATAAAGAAGTGGAAAACTCCTGCTATATTATGTCTAAGTTTTCAATAGACTTCAACCTATAAATTTATCAAGGGCTAGAGTATTTATTCAACAGGGGAAGAAATGCAATATAGGAGAAGGGGAATGTTACAGAGGAAGGTTATTTGGTTGGGTTTATTTAAACTCAAATCTGAAGTGTTATATGGCTCTTCTTTCCCCATTTAGAAAATAGTACTATGATCAGGGTTGAGGGTTAAAATATAGTAACTATTTTACAACCTGCGTATGGGTACACATCAATCCCAGCATAAACTGGAGCACTACAAGTCTGAAAATTTCACCAAGGATCAAAGACACATCCTGGATATCAAAGCAGTTGCATTCTCATGAACAGCTGCCTTCTCTTACACAGCCCCATCTATGTTAATCCCAATACATCACTGTTTAACCCCAATGAAGGTCTCCTGCTTTCCAGCTTTTCTGGATACTGCCCTTTCTATGGAGGTCAGGAAAGAGACATTTATGGGTATCTGTAAGACAGTACACCAGCACATTAATGAAGCAGACCTTCACTGTGTAGCGGATTCAGTTTGTAACTGGGCAGAAACACCAATTTAGAGTGTAGTGGTTTGGTCCAAAATACTCATTACTTACTTATTTACCTTCTGTGAGATAAGAATTAGGAGAAAGCAAAGCAGGCACAAAACTTAAAAGAATATAAAGAAGTTTATTAACAGACCTAAAAGAAAGGAAAAAAAAAATCAGACTACATCTTCAGAACACTTCTCCTCCCCCCACCTTTCTCCCTTCTCCCACTGACAATGTAAAAAGACAACCCTTGAGATTTTCAGTCAGTTTACCACTTCTATAATAACCTTTTTCAGTTCACTTAGGGAGAGGAGTCCCTCTTGCTCACGCTATGGAGACATCTCCACAAGAAGTTCTCTCATGGCTCAGTATCACAGCGAGACAGCCTCCTGGGTTGGTTCTCTGCTCGCATGTGAGAGTCCCTTCCTTCGACTTACAGCTTTCCCCACAACTGCTTTCAAGGGTCCAATCTTGAGCTACTGGGGTACCATTTTAAGGTTGAGCTGTTCAGAAACAAAGGTTCTCTTCACCTGCTCAATCTCTGGGAGCATCTTCATCTCTAGGAACAGAGGCCCTCCCCCTTCCCTGGGAGCAACAAGGGTCCTCATCATCTTCATCTCTAGAACTATCTCTGGGAGCATCTCTAGGAACAGAGGTCTTTCTCCTTCTGATTTGGAGCAAGAGTCCTCATCACTTCCATCTCTCCCTGTTCAAACTTCTCATCAAATTACAGCTGCTTCAGCATTTGCTTATTTCAGCACAGGTACTTTTGCTCACAGTATGAACGCTCCACCCCTCATGCTTTCATGAAATTACAACAGGTACTCTGATATAGCATAGTCTATCACTACCATGGCTTTACAACAGAATTTCAGCTTCTAGGCATCTCCTCTTTCTCCTCCCTCAGGGTTTCAGCTCTTCTTTCTTTAGTTAATGTCTGCGGGCTTCATCTGTTCTGGAGGAAACTTACAGCACTAAAAGGGTTAATCTTACCTGGGCCTTGAAGCTGGAATTTGCTTATCGCTGTTGGTCACATGATCTTTGCTGGACAGCAGGGCAGCTTCAGCTGAATCTTTGGCCGCACTGGAGGCAGGGGCAGGGTGTAGAGCTGGGCTGCACCATCTGCACGTAGCAGGACTGTGGGCAGGCTGTGGGCGGAACAGGGCCACACGGCTCCAGGATGGCTGTGTCCCGGCCCGGCCCCTATGGGCCCCATACAGGTCCCCCCAGTTACCTGTCCCACGGCTAGAAGCAAGAGAGAGCTTTCCTGGGGTTTGTCCATTCTTAAATGTGGACCACAGAGGCGTGTCAAAATTTTTAAGTGGCTTAAAAAATTGTCAATATTCAAACTAGCCAGTTGATAGGTTCTGTTAGGTCATAGAGGAAGCTGTAAGCACCTCTTTGCAAGAAAATCACTCCCGGAGCTATGCTAACCCATGACACACTGCTTTAAATTTTAGTATAATGAGTGAACAGAGTTATGCTAATCTACACAAGTTGTGCTTCTAGAGCTAGACTTTGAATAAATATTCTGGCAAGAATAAGAAAGAGATGACTATTTTTCCTAAGACATACACACACACTTCCCTTTTAATTCAGCAAGAGTACCATGAGAGCTACAGAATACAGGATTTCATCTTTAACACATGTAAGCACATATATGCACAGATACAATCAAGTTTATTTGTCCTCAGCTTTGAAATTTTCACAGCTTTGTAAGCACTGTAATAGTTACAGTTCAAGAGAGGGAAGAGCAGTAAAAAAATACTGCTTCATTAACTTTCTTCTACGGTCTAATCCTGAGATTTACAAGTGTGTTTCCTAGTAAAAGGTAAAACATAGGAAAGTAGCTCTTTTTCTGAAAACATAGGAAAATAGCTCTTGTGAGAGTTGTGGCAGTGGTTCTGAGATGAAAAAAATTTGATCAAGTTTTCCTTGTTTTTTAACATATGTTGCTTTTGTACACTAAAATACAAAGACCATTTAAGTATATTAACCATTAAGAAATTCTTCACCTTTTGAAGAAAAAGAAAAAGAAAAAGAATGAAAAAGAAAAAAAGAAGAAAAAGAAAAGAAAAAGAGAAAAAAGAAGAAAAATAAAAAAGCATCATTGCTTTTGGAAAAAAATATGCATAATAGACATTTTATATGGATTATTTGTATCATTAAGGAAAACTTTTATGCACTTTTCAATGAGCAACCATAAAGCAAGAATGAAACTTGATGATGAAAGAGCATTTGCTTAGCAGTAATGCAGGTGTACATTCACAGGGAAATAGTTAGTGTACATGATGACATAGACAGAAGCATTTGAAGTCCATCTAAATGTCATACAAAATGTTTGAAAACAGATTTTTTGTGATGGCTGAAAAGAAATTTTACTGTTTTGAGAATTGTAATGTACTTTAGTTCCTTTTTTTCCTTCTTATTAAGCTCAGTTACTCCCTGGAAAGAATTGATACAGGTGTTGAGTGCTTCTCTACATTTTTCAGCCAACATTCAGTATTCAAGACATGACATGAATGGACCACCTTTCCAGTATTATGAATGGTAATTTAATCTATATCCTAAATCCACCATGAGCCCAGAAGCAAAGGTTGCTAATTATCTTGAACTGTACCAAACTATAAATAATTCTGTTATAGAGATTACCTTTTCAGTGATTTCATTTCTATTTCACAAACCACTTTTATTGAATCAGCTGCTTTGACATCCTTGTTTCTTAACTAGAGAGGAACAAATTTGATGGACGGACCACCTGGTGGATAAGCAATTAGCTGGGTGGTGGCACTCAAAGAGTTGCAGTCAATGGCTCGATGTCCAGCTGGAGACCAGTGATGAGCAGTGTTCCTCAGGGGTTGGTATTGGGACATCTTTGTTAGCAACAGGGACAGTGGGACTCAGTGCACCCTCAGCAAGTCTGCCAATGACACAAACTGTGTGGCACTGTCAACATGCTGTAGGGAAGGGATGCTGGAGAGGTTCACAGGCCAGTGTAATCCTCACAAAATCCAACAGGTGCAAGGACCTGCATCTGGATCGGGGTAATCCCAAGTACAAGTTCAGGCTGGGCTGAAGATAGATCAAGAGCAACCCTGCCAAAAATGAGTTGTGGGCGTTGGTGGATGAGAATTTTCAACTTGGCCCAGCAGTGTATGCTGGCAGTCCAGAAAAACATTTGTATCCTGGGCTGCAGCAAAAGAATTGTGGCTAGCGGGGTGAGAGAGGGGATTTTCCCCCTCTATGTCACACCTACCTGGAGTGTTGCCCCAGCTCTGGGGCTCTCCACATGAGAAGGACATGGACGTGTTGGAACAAGTCCAGAGGAGGGCCATGAAGATGATTGCAAGGCTGAAACACTTCTTCTCTTGAATACAGGCTGAGAAAATTTGGTTTGCTCAGCAACAAGAAGAGAGAGCTCCAGGGAGAACTTATAGCACCTTCCAGTACCTAAACGGAGCTTAAAAGCAAGATGGAGGGGGATTTCTTATGAGGCCAAGCAGTAATAGGACAAGGTGTGATGGCATTGAACTGAAAGAGGGTGGTTTTAGATTATATATATAAGAAAGGAATTCTTCACTGCAAAGGTGGTGAGGCACTGGAACAGTTTCCCCAGAGAAGTTGTGGATGCCCCATTCCTGGAAAGGTTGGATGTGGCCTTGAGCAGCCGGGTCTAGTAGGTGTCCCTGCACATGGCAGGGGGGTTGGACTAGATAATCTTTAAGGTCTATTCCAACCCAAACCATTCTGTGGTCTTATGATTCTCTAAAAATGGAAAAAACCCTATACATATGGAACAAAATACCAGTACTTGATTGAAACAAATAGTTCAGCTATACTGCAGAATACCTATCTTTTGAAGAGAGCAGACAGCTAGACCATGTTCTTGTAAATCCCAGTGACAGACAGGCATGTGAAAGGGATAAAACATTCTGATTTTAAATAGTCTTAATCAGTTTTGTATTTCAGTTTTGTATACTTGGATTAAGGCAATCTCATTTCTCAGACATGTTTTAACTTACTCTCCAGCTAGTGCAGCAGTAAACCTGCAGTCCCTACTACTCTACATAAATTTGAGTGATATACTTATGTAGATAATGAACTTTTTTCAAAAGGTTTTGCAGTAGATTCAAACCAAATGTTATGAATTTCCAGCTGTTGTCTGGGGTTGTATGAACTGTAAATTTTTAAGGATGAAAAATATTTTAAAATTTCTTCTCTGTGTAGACAATGGTCTCCAGTAAAGGAATTCACTCTTTCTTGTTAAGTTGGTTATACTCACTCCTGCAAAACATATTTATACACTTCATAAATATACGGATTAATTTTATACTTCTTAGTTGGTCAGGTAAAGAGTTGTAGGAGTTTACCTTGAAAAATTTAATCTGCTTGTACTTAACTATCATCAGGCAAATATCTGCCACACTGTTAAATGAATCTATGCTAGCCACTACAGTATGGAGGAAAGTGTCATCACATAAATATTTCAAATATTGAAGTGGTGTATCTTGCTCTTTCAACTGTGGAACACTACTTTTTTCTAGGACACCAGATGGAAATGTTATAATTCAAGCCACATTTTACAGCAATTTCTTGCAATGCTTCCATTGTCAGAAGGCAAGCAGAGCCTATCTGTAATCATAGGTCTTCAGAAGTGCAACTTTAGTAAAATCCACAGAAACAAGAGAAATGGATCTTGTACCATAACAGCACAAACAAGCAAGATCAAAGCTATGTCAAGTTAATTGAAATAACAAGACTTAATTGTAAAACTCAGCTGTGCATCAGCTGTGCATCATCTTGTAGTTCTCACTTTTTATCAGAGATTTTCAAAACAAATACCTGAATCCATACCTTGGCCACTCAAGGCCAAGTCTTTTCACTAAGCTTAGATATAATCCTCTTTTTACAGAGGTACAAGACATTGTCCTCTGACAGACATGGCTGTACCTTACTTTTTACATGTTATTCAACACACACTGAACAAATGTAAATAATATGATCATAGCTAAGACAACTTTATCTACTTAAATTCATGTGAGCAAATAACTAATGAAGCATTCTGTTTTACTAAAAAGAGTTTTTATTATTTTTAAGGAGTAGCATTGCTCAATGAATCTTTATTTTTTTCTTTTAACAATTTCTCCTCCATTAAAGACTGTTAAGCCCCAGAAACTGGATCAGTAGCCTAGCAGACTCAGTAACAGTAAATGAAGTGCTGTAAGCTTACATCAGACTAATTAGTCTGAGGGATAAAATACGGGGAAAAACTTTTCAGGTTTCTTTGTGAAAGGCAGTTTGCTTAATTAAGCCAACCACTAATTGTTAAATATTTTTCAGGCATTAACAGAGCTGTGCTGACGGTAATTAAATTTTGATTTTAGTGGTATTTGCAGGGATTAAGTCACAATCTGCTGAGGCCTGAGGTTAGTTAATATTCACTTCACTGCCACAGCTGTCCTCCATTACATTACAAAGGACAGGAAAAGAGACAGCAGAATAGGGTGAAGTAATGAGAAAGCTATTCATTCATTTGAACTGGCTCCACACTGTACAGTCTTGTACAAATGGATCTGATCTGCATGACACACAACTAGGAACTAAATCCGATTTAATTTGATACAATAAAGGACAGCCTAAGGTCTAAATGTATTTTTATTTTTATACATAAGCACTATGCACTGTATCAAAAAATATAATCGTGATTATCATATGTTTCCATTCAAGTGGTATTTCTTTACTTATTAGCTCTACAGGAGTCCTCAAGGAGCATAAACCAATTCCTGCTGAACCCTTATTTCTTCTAGGTGCAAGTGAATGAATCCTTCAAATTTCTGGATTGTGAATTTTTGTTCCTGGTAGAATATTTACTGGGAAAATCAATGTTTTGCTTTCTTTTTCATGTGGTTACATGAAGGTGCCATGCATTTGCAGTAGATAAACAGGGCTTGAGCCTTGTCATAGCTACAACAGGGTCTTGGTGGCTTTTCTACACCAATAGTGTTTCACTCACCATGATGTCCTTTTGTAAAGGTTTTGTTGTCCTTTGTCCTGTATTTGGATTCAAATTACTTCATCTTTCCAAAAAATGTCAAAGCCAGCAACTGTGCAGACCTGTGCAAAATTGTTCCTCTCCATCTCATGGAGTGCCTTGTATGCTCTTCACTGTATTTAATCCTTCCTCCTTGTGCAGCCTTAGAACCCTCTGCTACTGCTGGTGCTCTCAACCTGGCCTTAAAATTGCCCGTATGAGCCAAGAGGAATAAGATTTAAACTCTCTCCCCCTACAAATGTGCCAGACAGACCCTAATTTTCTGACTGGGCACTGACTAATCTCCCTTCTTTCCTTGTGGATGTGGAGAGTTGTCCTGGAGAGATTTTGCACTGCTGGGGTATGGAACAACTGTAAGTATGACCTCATTTCCTTCTGGAAGGGTGAGACTATACCAGACACCATTTATTTAATTTAATTTTATTTTCAAACACCGTCTTAAAAGTTGCACCTAGCCTACTTCTTGACATTTACTCATCAGTCTATTTCAGACTGAGTATCTGGTTAAACTCTTAAAATGTAAATATGAAGAATGAATGTATATGTTCCCCTTTACCACAATGTCTACCATAAATTTCATTATATCAATTCAAGGTTTCTAAGGGAGGCCTTTTTTTTATTTTTGAGAGGACATTGTCCCAGAAAAATGTAAACTGAGTCATTCCCAAAAATTCTTACCAGCTCTTTCAGTAATCTTCCAAACATAATTTCTGAATCATAACACACTGAGATGGGTTTTCTTTGCTATTTCCTGTAGTCCTAATGAGACTTACTTTCTCTGTCAGCTAAGCTGGTTTATGCCTGAATTCAGGAGAAAGTACTGTGTTTATACCATACGAACACACTGTATTAGGACTAGATGTCATCAGCAATCCTTTTTGTGTGCATTATCACACATCTTGTTGTGTTTCAGCTAAGTAGCTGAGAAATCACTGGTGTGAATAAATTTATGGATGCAGATAATTTTTGCAGAATCAAGACATGAGACTGGATAGTGGAAGTCACAAAATCAGTAATATTACCACGCTTTCAAAACAAATGGAAAGCTACTGAGTGCCTTTTTCAAACAAATATTTCTGCTAATTATAGTAAGAAGCACATGAACATTTCCAAAAAATCTTGAGACAGGAATGGGTTTATGTTTAGTTATATTATATTTCAAAGTTTTCTCAAGTACTAAGGTCTGTCTTTAAATAGGATCTTTTCAATAGCTATCTAACAAGTCATATTGAAGAAAAACGAATATTAGAGAATATAATTCATACCAGAACTATATAACATAGGTAAATGAACAATAAAAATGATAAATTGGGCCATAGAAAAGATTACAGAAATAATGCTTTCACATATTGGGCATTCATTAAATTGACTTTCCAGGGTAATTACTTTAACATTTCTACCTCTGATTCAGCACAGGCTTTTGGATCATTAAAACAGATAGTAAATATTACAGGGTTTCAGAACCCACTCTTGCAGACCTCTTTCCTGGAAACTCAAGAACTGTGTCAAAGCCTTTGCTGAAGGCTGAGTCTCTTCTGTAAGTCCAGAATTCAGACTGAAAACTGAATTCGCCAACAACATTTTTCTTTGTCAAACCCTGCTCTTTCTATGAAGACTAATAAATCCACTGTTTTGTGTAGACTGAAATAACTTTAAATAGTATACTAAAATTAGTAATGAATTAACATAGCCTGATTCATACTTATTCTGTCATTAGTATGTATTATGATAAGACCTAAAGGAAGGATGCATTAAAACAGGTCATTCTAAAGACACAGAGAATTTTTAGCAATTCTGCAGTGGGTAGATTTGGCATTTGATATTAAATATATCTGGTTAATAATTTTTGTTAAGAATTTTCTATGGAGAATGTTGAAGCTCCTAGTAGTTCCCCTACTGCTACAGTTCCATCTTCTTTAATGCTTCTGCCATCTTTCATTGACCAGTAAAACTTAAACTGAGAGTCGTGTTCTTTAAGGACTTTAGAGATTTACAGATGCAAATTGAGTTCGTGAAAGCATTCTTTCAATTTTTAGTATCTGGCAGTCTGAAAACCAAGAGAATTCATGTAATCTTAAAATTGTATTTTTTATTTATTTCTCACTTAGATTTATATATAAATATGTATATAAACTATACCTCCCCTGTGCTAAGGTAGCTTTCTTTTTCACCAAACCTAAGGAATAACACATACCACACCAAGGCATGCCTTATGGGGGAGTTTTCAGTTGGATTTACCTGTCTAGCAAGCAGGATATTCAGGAAAAATTTGGCTAAGGACCTGAAATTTAGAATTATTCTCTATAAACCAGTGAAGCAATGCACATTGCACTTTCCTTTTCAATAAGGTTTTTTAAAACTTCTTAAACTAAAGATACTAACACTGATTTGGCAGTCTAATGCTTCCTCCCAAAAAGATATATTTTAACACAGTTCTTCTTATTATGGGGTGCCATTGGTTTGTAAGGTGACAAATATAGGCCGAGACACCAGAGCCCAAAGTTCCAAGTCAGATTGCAACAGCTCTGTTCTGGAGAGCAGAATGGACATTTTGCAAATGGATGATTGTTCTAACTACTAATCTGATCTTAAAAATTTAACAGGGGTACACCGGGAGAAAAACTGCTGCTTCTTACTACGGCTCTGAGCCATGAATGTGTTCAAATCATGCATGTTTTGAAAAAAGAGAGACCTGATGAAGTCCAAAGGATAGTTGGAAGGTCTAAAGCTGAGCAGATATTTAGCTTTTTCCAGTTTAAGACTTCAAGAATCGGTTATACCACCAAAGAGCATATTTATATGGACATATAGAGGAAGTGGATAATAGAACCAAAGCTTTTCAGTACCATGAAATGTATAATTCTCTTCTCATAACTGTGTTACACTCTTACATAATTCATCACCCAGTCCCTTAGATTAGTAGATTAGTATAATCTAAACATATTCCCACTAACATCCCTGATCATAAATAAGAGGTTGAGGATATTAATATATGTCTGTAGGGTCAAGTAATCCCTTTTCCATCACTTTAATTAGCAAATTATTCTCTAATTGATTTACTTTTAGAATTGCTTTCTTTTTTCTCATCCTAATTTCATTAAATCAAATATATATCCTATCGAGACAAAAGATTTCCAGTATAGCACAACATTTTTAATGTTTTTAGCGTAGCCTAAACTTTTCCTCTCTTCTCTTATACGCTATGGAATTCTGAGTGTCTAGGTGGATCCCCTCTTCTACATTTTCCTGCATCTGAAAGGATATTTTCAGACTAACTTGTGAGAGTCATGTAGGATAAAATAGTGGTTTACTACAACTTTATATAAAGGGTTCAAGCTAGGATATTTTAAGAAGTTGTAATTCCTCAGTAAAAACCTCTTAGTGAAACCTCAGACAGATCACATAAATACAGTAAGTGAACAAATGCAAGAATGTTTTCAGCAACAAAGGCAAGGAAATAACGGTGTGCTGATATGACTTTGTATGTGAGGAGGCCATTTAATGTTGTCTGAATATAGAACATAAGATGCCTCCCTGCTATTCTGTGTTGTTTCCAAGGATATTTCTATCCTTGGCAGTGCCAGGTTCAGCACTTGCCTAGTCCCTTTTTACTACCTAAAAATGCTCTTGCTCATCACATACCCTACAAAAAAGCACAGCTGAGAAAGCACTGTTGAAAATGATGTGACAAGAGGATATGGTGGACATGGAAAGTGGAGTACTGCTTCTATTGCTAACAGATTAGGGGAAATGCTGATAAGATTACAGGTTTAGTGTAGGTAAAAAATGAAAAAAAAGAATAGCCTATAAGTGAGCAATTATTTTTCATTATGTCTCTTCTATTATTAACACTTCAGCTGATATTCTTTTCGTGACATATCTCTTTGTATATATTAAAGGATAGCATTTACAATGTAGTCTGCAACGGAATATTCCATTTCATAGTGCAATAGTTGTAGCAGAAAAGTAATTTAATTCCAAAATCTGCATATACAAAGTAATGGCAGCTATATATATTCAGATCATGGATGTCTGCAAGATTTTAGTATAGGGTAAGCAGCCCTTTGTCAGAAGTCCTGTGTTTTTCAATGTAGAATGGTCTCTGCTCACTCAGCTCATGTATTGCTACAACACCAGTCACCAAACCTTCCACTCTGAACAAAAAATATGTGAAGCCAGGTTTTACACAATGCTTTCACTGCCTTAGTCCCATCATTTCAGCTTGCTCTAAGTCAGAGGGAACTACTGAGAGAGTAACATATTACTGTATCCCTTTTTCCTGATGTGGGGGTCTATTTCACTTTCAGCTATTTCACCTTTCCTCACATCCTTTTCTTATGTGTCTACTAGGAAAAATATATCAATCTGCCTTCAACTTCAGTGGCTGCTAAAATACAGTTGAGGTTTGTAAAATTAGTCTGAAAAAATAATTTGTCCTAAACCAAGAGCTATTCCCCAAGTTGTCACAAGGAGGTTGGATATAATTATGCTGTATTTTATAACAGATTTCCATGTAAAGAAAGAAAAAAAGGAAATTATCTAAAGTATTTACTTTTGTCTGTGAAATGCATGCAGGTATTTTCATAACAAACATATTACCCTTGGCTGTTCCTCCATGCAACGTAAATGGTTTATTTGGCCAAAACCAACATGAGTTATGCAGAGGAGAATGTATATCATAACACAGATTTCATCTCCTCTCATGTCTCTACTGATGATGAATTAAATAGTCAACAACTTAAAGTATTTTCTTTATTTTGATCAGAAGTGTAGAATTCAGTATTCCAATCTCATACATCCAAGCACTGTGTAGGTCCCTAATGAGGCTGCTTTGCTAACAAGAATTCTATAAAAATCAGAGGAGAGACATGTTTCTAGAGTGTCAGAATGAGATCTGCTGTGACCAGCTTAAGCTCTCAAGTTCCCTAACTGAAGAAGACAGATTCTCTGTCAGGGAGTTTACAGTATGTCCAGCATTTTTTCTCTGAGAGGGAATTAGGGACTTTCTTTAAGGGCACTGAATGGATTCCACAAGCCTTACAAGACTCTCTGCATGTTTTTATAGCATAACTGAAATAGGCAGATAGGGTTTAATTTTTATGCTCTTCTTCTGGAAAGAATAAAATTTGAAAAAGCTGAGATATTGCTATCAACAGAGAAACTTGTTTACATCCCACCCCTTCTTACTCTCTCACAGCTATGCAACCACCCCACTTTCGTTTACTTTTGTCCTGGGTTGCAGTGTATTCTACTACCATCCTGATGAGCTGTTGAAACCAGGTGGGGCAGTGTTTCCTTGCCTCCTCCCTCTGGACTATCTTCTGCTAATGAGCCCATCAATGCCTGGCCGCATGACTCATCATCCCATTGGGAGATGCTCCACCCAGAAGGAGGAACCAAGCATTTCATCCTGGATATAATCTGAGATTCTGAGCACCACAGCCACCCTTGCCAGTGGATTCCCAGAGGACAGGAGCTACACAGCCACCACTGGACCTTCTGAGGAAGAGCAGACCTCTCTACAGGACCACTGCTTCGACAGAACCACATCCAACACTTCAGGAGGACTGCAGCCACCATCTTATCAGACTGCTACTGCCACCCTGACTAACAGGGTGTCAGGTTGTATCCTGACTCTGTCAGTTTAAACCAGTGTTTTCTGCCTTTATTTATTTTTTTTAAATTTTCCCCATTAAATTATTGTTTTGACTTGGTGCCTCCCACTGGTTTGTTTTCAAGCTAGTACAACTTTTTGTGACTCATTTGTCGTGCTAAGAAGTTGAAGCAACTCCTGACTTTTGGGCACAAAAGTAGTGATCTCTGATAAAAGTTTTAGATGAGCAAAATTGCAAGCATGTGAATCACTGAAGAGTAGAGGGACACACCCTCTGAGTCTGGAATAATTATAAGAGCAACATTAGAATGTAATTAGATTTTTCCATAATTAAACCTTAAAAGCTGCTATTAATTGTGTTGCTCCAGCAACAACGATCTAATGAAAGAGGAGAAAACTGCCAAGCACAATCACAGTTTGCACAAAAAGCAAAAAAAAAAAAAAGGCAAAGTAGAAGAATAGTCAAATTTACAGAAATGATTCTCAACTAGTGTAGTGCAGAACACTACTGTGTTGCTCAGAAGCCCATTGCCACCAAGATATGGCCATTTACCCTATTTTAAATATTAATTAAGAAGCTCAGAAAATTATGTACTGGAGCACAACACAGATTTTCTTGTTTAAAATACTGTAAAGGGAGAAAAATGTGATGACAGGCTACTGAATGTGCTTAGTGCAGCATGCTCTCTCTCTCCAAAGTGTAGCATGAGTAATGCAAGGTTACTGCAGTAAGTACACATTTCTTATTGGATATCAGGGAATATAGGTGTGTAAAATCCATGTAATTTGATAGCACATACATCACCACTGCCCTAGAGAGTACTGAATCATAAGGATCATAAGGCTACATATTTAGCTCAGTAAAAGAATATTTCTCATCTTTTCTCTCAGAAAATTCTATGGAAATGAGTGGGGGATGGGAGAGAAAGCTTATAAATCAAGTATTAAAACAACAGGCAAACCACAGAGTTGCTACAGAGACACAAGGTATATCCTTTCCTTTTATTTTATGGTATTTTATTTTAAGTGCCCCTGTACCCCCAATATTTTTAGTAGCAGTGTTAAATTACAGTAGCACTCTTAGGGAAATACATGTGAGACTCACATGAATACCAAGTACATTCATTATTATCAGTGCTGAATTCCAAATGAGAACAGCTCCACTTTTTTTTTTTTTTTTTTCTTTCCTTCTCTGTGTTAACCTTCAAGGCAAGTCAACACATTTCAAACATCCCAGCCTGATTTTAATTTGGAAAACAGTCTTAAATATACCACTGCCAAGTCAGATCGAATCAAAGCCGTGAGGAATGAAGGCAAGGAGGAGGAGGGGAGGCAGGGCTGCCACAGCAAGGAAACACTGTGTGAGAAAGAGAGGTGAAAATGAGAGCTAACATCAGCTCCCCGGGGTCTGCTGTAATCAGCAGACAAATGGTCTATACTCATGGCATGTATTCATTCTGCAGCAATGGGCTGCCAACAAGAGCCTTCCTGTGTCTGTTTGGAAATAAAGTACTAGTCTTCCTCTATTCAGATGCTTTGAAACTAAAAAGAACTGCTGACAAACACTGCTTTGGGCATTTGACACTGCTTTTTGATCTAGTTAGACAGTGTAAAATGAACAAATTAGGAATCTACTACAAAAGAATCTCGGTCTTAGCTTGCTAAAATGTCAGGGTTTAAAAACTGGGTTTTTGTCTTTTTTTTCCCCCTCCTCCTCTCAATTGTTTAAAATCAGGAAAGTACCTTGCCATTTTCTCATCCTAGCAAAAGGATGCTTTCTTCTGTTTCTGAATCATCATTTTTCAGCTGTATGTCTGTGCATGAAAAGAACATTAATATCACACATAACAAATATATTTACATATTTACCATCTAGATGTATTTTTAATTTGTGTAGATCCTGTCTTTAGATATGTGCTTTGGATTTTGAAAAGTGAAAATTTTCTTTCAAAATATTTTAAAGGAATTTTCACATTCCTAGGAGGATTCTAATGTTAATTAAATTAACTTCCTTTTTAGTACAACAAAAATACCTTTTAGTCAGTGAAATGTGCATAAACATGGCTTAACAATGACTCTGGAGCAGCACAAGTGTTCTTTTTTTTTAAAGTACCTTATTTTTCAAATGTACTTTTATCCTGACATACTGTGTATTGGACACTAATGAGCTCCTCTGTGGAGTGAAGTCATCTAGCATGCTTTTAAGTATCTTATGTGTACATATGCAAAAGTCAAAAAGCCTTTGAAACCATATCTCATTTGATAGGGAGAAAAATTAGGTAGGCTGTTAACATAGAGCTAAAAGCAGACATCATAAAATGGTCCCCAAGACTCGTAATGAAATTAGACATTTTTTTTTAATTCAATGATTCAGATGGATTCATTGATGGAATAGTAAGCCATTTCTGAGATCACTAATACTCTAATATATAATTGCAGGATAGTAGCTACTTATCCATTGCATTCAGCTGTTCTGCCATGCTCCCAAGTTTAATTATCAGCCTGCCTTAGAAAATACATTTTCCCCTCTTTTTCTGAAACAGCAAAATCAAATTTCAGTCACAGTTTGCATCATAAATCCACAGTTCAGGATGAATGATTATAGTCATAGGTACCTACTGATGGAAAACATTTACAATGTGCAACTGTTCCCCGATATTCCAGCCCTGGTGGAAGAGAATGTGCAAGTGTGGAAGTTCATCACAATTTCCTGATCTGGCTGTAATACAGAGACAGACAGAAAACAGGCTGCTTTTCACCTGTGAGTATCCCACTTCTAAGCTGCCTTGAAATCTCATAACAATGTAGTCACAAAGGCACAAGAACTTTGCAAAAATGTTCCAAGCAAAGGGTCAGTGGAGCCAGTGAATAAAAACTGTGTGAATTTAATGAATGAGATCCCGGCTGTGTCCCACCTGCTCGTTCTTTTGGATGATCAAGCCTGTGCTCACACATATGAACAACAGAAAGGAACTTGTTCTAGGTGTGTTTTTTTTAATGTGGTGCATATGTATGAACAATGAAGAGGAAGGGCAGAGCATGGATTGTAGATCAAAGGAAAACATTTTTGCTTTCCTATTTTTTAGTGAATGCTGTTCTTTCAGTAGGTGGTGGATTGGCAGTTTCTGCTTAGCAGTGTTTCTGCTTAGCAAGAGGAGAGGCACAAAGGACACAGTGGAAACAGAAGCTTCCTTTGCCAGAGTTTTCTGCCCCAGATGGGAAGGACTGTGTTTACAGCTGCCCTGGCAGGCAGCCCCTTCAACTCAATATTTCTTTGCCTTGTCCAGCTGTGGAGTAGGGTACTAATTGCTGAGGTAGAATACAGCTTCTGAGGTCTTTCTCTTTCCTCTGTACATTAGCAAGTTGAGATAGAGATGAGAGAGAAAGACAGAGAAAGAGAGAGAGAAATAGACAGACAGCTACATAGAGTGGCTGTGTTAATATTACTACCTGCAGATAGACCCTAGAAGATAATACACTAGGAATGCACAACCGACTGATAATATCAGGAGTAATTAATAATTAAAATTTTTCACTTTTTATTATTGATTGCCTCTACTTTTTGCTCTCTCTGGGAGACCCAAAACATGCTGCCATAGACAACAGTCTATAGAGCAGAGATGGCACATTCTGTATCTATGGGTTTCCTTCAAATATTAACACTTTTTTGAAACACAAATGCAATGGATTTTTGCGTGGATCTCCTGCGAAAGTTATTGTTGTTAAGATTTTTTTCTTCTTAAGGTATGTTTTACTCTTCAACTTGTTTTGCAAGTCTGAGATACAGTATTTGTTCTACTAATTATGTCACAAAAGTAAATAAACGTTTCATATATTTTCTAAGAATAACACAAATCAGATATAAGAACTGTTATCGAGAATGATGATGACGACTTCCAAATCATCAGTAAGTAGTTAATACACTGATGTTAAGGATTATGATGATTATCTGCTGCACCCTTCCATGCTCAGGTGACAAACATTGTGGCAATGACCAGAAGAAGGTCAAGTCAGGCTGCAGTTTGTTCAGCAGCACATCCAGAATATTCATATTCAGGAGTGTGCAATACAATCTGAAGGCAAGACATCAGAAGGTCATGTTTGCTTTATTTGAAGGAGACTGTTTCAGTAATGTTTGAGGAGGTAAGGAAATTCATTGTCTCAAGCTCATCTAGAAATTTTCTGCAGGTCATGGAGCACCACACCCTAGCCATTCCTTTTTTGCACCTTTGTTTTCTTGAGATGTCAGTCAGGCATCTTGAATGCCTTCACTGATGATTAGAATGATTTCTTGATTTGCACCATGTATTGTGAACAGTACTGTCTGAATACAGCTGTTACTGTGGAAGAGAGCATGAACTGAGATGGCCACACCACTCCTTTGGTCTCCTGTCTTTTTGCAGTTACCCAAGTAGAGAAATTCTGACACCTCTAAATCTCAGCAGAGAAGGCCTGTTATCAAACTTATATCAGTCTCCATGACATAAAATCTAAGTGGTAAACCACAGTAAAGAGCTATCTCTGCTAGAAGAATCCCTGAGAGAAACGGCCAGTGAATTGAAACTTGCAGATGACTTTGGCTACAGTTTCTTCCTTGTAAATTGTCCTCCTTGCTTCATTTATTCTGAATGCATCTCCAGGGCAGTGGAGAACAAACTGATAAACAGGCCTGTGAATGCTAGGAATGCAGAAGGATTGACATTTTAAAGGTAAAGACTGAGGCTTTTCATCCAGGAAATGCAACACCTACTACACAGACACTGATATAACTTCTGACAGATAGTGATGAGTGATACGTAATGTCATTCAAGATGAGAGGCAACAACTTGGTTAAAAGCACTGAATGTGAACCATGAGGCTGGACTCAGCTGCCTTCAAACTCATGTTCTAGAAAAATTATCTACTGACATGCCAGGGACTGCACTGAATAACCTTCAAATTTCAGGACAAGGAATTTGTGATCAGGTCCTTATGAGGCATGTTTTAAATTCAGAATTACTGCTGAAACAGTTGCTCAAGCAATTGTTTGTCAACCAAGATCAGTTGCCAAACATTATAGTTTGGCCAAGGCCCTGAATTCCTCCAAGCTCCTATGAAACAGATCCTGCAAAAGCATTGTGCAGGTAGCACAGCTCCTCTGTTGGGTGAAGATAGGTCACGTTTGTAAGTGTCTGCACAGGTCATATTTGTATATGTGTATGTCCAGGATCACCACTAGACAGTGCTGAGCTTCGCAGTGGTTAAAGGCAGGCTCCAGGGGACCATGTCCCCTTGTGGTGTAACTTTTACTGATAGGTTTAATAACTTTCTTTTGCAGGTTGGCATCCAGCTTGTGAGATGCCAGAACAGCTGCTGAATTACCTTTCTGTTACTACCAGAAGCAGTCAAGTTGCAAAAAGATTTGGGTTCAAATCAGCCTCCAATTTTTCAAAAATATAAAGCTTGCTTAATTTCCATGACAAAAAAGTCACATTGAAAGAAGGTGAGAATAACTTAATTCCTTGGTACTTCCATTCCAGCCAAATCCTGCGGTGCAAAGAAAGTTGCAACCATACAGAAAGTGAATTTAACTAATGCAAGAAAGAAATATTGCATGTTAGTTCAACTGTATATTGCAAAAAAGATTCGAGTTATTTTTCATTTTATACCACACCTCTTTGCCCAGTCCCAGTGAGTATATAATCATATACCTTTTACCTGGCTTTGTACAAAAAATAAGTCAAAGTAAATTACAAGCAGTTGAAGCCGTAAATCTCAGGGTTTTGTGAAGGATATGGGGGGTTGCTTCATCTTTTGAATCCAATAATGCTTGGATTTTTGTCCTTTTTGAGTATTTGAATTCTTTGGATTCCTTTATTCTCCATTAAACTTCATTCAACTCTGCGTAACTGTGGTACTTTTACCAAGGTGTGAGCCAAAGATCTGCAAAGATCTAGCTGTTATCGATATGAACATTAATAATTTAAAGAACACATAGTTTACTCAGTTCATGGAGTGTTTTCTTAACCTTTGACACCAATGTTTAACATGGAGAATTTAATGAGAGCTTCCAAAAGGAGAACTGTCCACCTGTAAATGTCTTTGGTTTTAATATACATGTGTATAAGTACACTAGCACTTAAATAGTAAATAGTACTTTCAATCATTAACCACAGCATGTTTAAGTTAGAAATTTCTTTTTTATGTTAATATTAGTTATTGCATAATATTTTCCATGTTTCCCAATGGAATGCTTCCCAAACATTTGTGTTAAGAACAAAAAATATCTCTGATGCATGAACATTAAATGCTGATACTGTTCTTTTATAGAAATTCTTCAATTTATTATTTTTTCTATTTCCATGAATCTTCTATGAAAGAACAACAGTTCCAAAAATCTTGTAGGAAGAAACAGATTTTGCATACACATTTTTAGCTGCTTTTTTCCTTATAAATCCATACTACTACTACTGATAATAATAATAATTAAAAGGAAATATTGTTATTTATTCAAGACATTAAAAAGATTTTCCCTTGGGAAACCCGTGGTTGGTGTCTACAAGACTGCTCTGATATTTTCATTTATTAATAGAGACTAAGACATAAGCAACCGAAAGAAGAAAGCTGTTTTTTAGATGGAACAGTATTTTCAGGTGTTCTGCTTTCTTGCTTTAATTCTTTTTTGCTTACTTGATTGCTTTCTTTTGCTTTCTCTATTTATTGCTGTTACAGTTCTTATTTTCTTTTTTTTTGCTTTAATACACTACTGAGCCAAGCTTAGAGAGCAACTGGCATCATCAAGGTTTTTCAGCCTCATTTTGTGAGCCTTCCCTACTTCCACTCTTGACACTGATCAGTGCATCAAATGTTTGGTTGTAGAACAGCCACAATGGGTTGAATTGTGAGCAGTCATGGGGATCTCTGGAAGGCAAAATTAAATCTACATGAGTCACCCTCTCTGTCCCATTCTCCCTGCCTTTTAGCTGCATCAGATTGATTCACTGTAAGAGTAATTTAAAAATACATTTGATAAAATAGCACATTTTTGCAACATTTCCTGTTAGTCATCCAATGAGATCATATCATAGAAATTTTATAACACAGATAATTATCTCTTTTTTTAAGCAAACACACACTTCAGCATGTAGTGTAGGCCCTTTAAATGGGCTGCTCTTTAGAGGCTCCAGTTTTAGAACCAGATATTTCTGTGCAAATATAAACAGTAGCATGGAACACGTGCTTTTCCATATCCAATAAGTTATTAACATTCACAGCTGTATTGGTTTGGCTCGGCCTGGTTTCTGGTAGCAGGGGGGCCACAGAGGAGG
The DNA here is from genome assembly GCF_017639235.1 of Corvus kubaryi. Classification (NCBI taxonomy): domain Eukaryota; kingdom Metazoa; phylum Chordata; class Aves; order Passeriformes; family Corvidae; genus Corvus; species Corvus kubaryi. The sequence goes on from NW_024582075.1 coordinate 514,961, forward strand.
CTCCTGTGAGAAGCTGCTGGAAGCTTCCATCATGTCCAGCAGAGCCAAGGGCTGATGGCTCTGAAGATGGACATGCTGCTGGCCAAAACTGGACCTGTGAGAGAGACTGGTAATGCCTCAGTGATGACATATTTAAGAAGAAAATCAAAACAAAGCTCATGCAGACTTTTTCTTCTAGTCAGAGAAGAGAAGGAGGTGAGAACACGTGAGGGAGAACAATGGAGACACCAGGGTGAGTGGAGAAGGAGGGGCAGGAGGTGCTCCAGGAGCCGGAGCCGAGGTTCCTCTGCAGGCCGTGGTGCAGCCCATGGTGAAGCCGCTGTGCCCCTGCAGCCCATGGATCCACGGGGGATGCAGAGATCCACCCGCAGCCCGTGGCGAGGTGCCCGTGCCGGAGCGGGTGGATGCCTGGAGGGGGCTGTGATCCAGCGGGAGACCCGGTGCAGAGAGAGGGCCCTGCTTCCAGGCGGGAGCAGCCTGGCCTTGGAGGGCTGCACCCCGTGGGAAGAGAGAGCCCCGGCGCTGCAGTTTGGGAGGGCTGTGGGCCCGTGGGAGGGGCTCAGGCTGCAGCAGGGGCGGTGGGGCTGCTGCTCCTGAGAGCGGACCCACGCCAGGGAAGTTCAGGAGAACTGTCTCCCGTGGGAGGGACCCACGGCCTCACAGGGGAAGACTCCTCTCGCGGAGCAGCGGAAGGGAATCTCGGTGATGGACTGACCAAGCCCCCATGCCCTGTCTCCCTGTGATATTGGTGGGAAGGAGGGAGGGGGTGGTGGGGGGAAGGTGTTCTAAGGGCTTAATTTACTTCTCATTATCCTCCTCTGATTCTGTTAGTCATAAATTAACTCTACAGCCGTAAGTTGAGCTTGTTTTGCTCTTGAAGTGTTTTTCTCCCTGTCCTTAACTCATGAACCCTTAGTTTTTTTTCTTTTCCTCTCTGCCCAGCTGTGGCAGGGGAGGATAAGCGAGCAACTCTCATGGGTGCCTGGTGTTGGGCCAGTGTCAAACCATGTCAACAGCTAAGTGACCAGATATATATATATTTTTTTTTAGCAAAGGTAAACAATAATTTAAATATCAGAGTCAGACTTGGTGATGGGAGGATATTCTGCATGTGTTATAATTATCCACACATGTAAAAGGAGTTACATGTATGAGGGTTTTGAACAATAAGAGGCTTCAGATTGATCCTGTGCTACAACAATCAGCAGTTTTGTATTTCAGCCAGTGAGCTGGAACCCTGGAACACCAGTCAGTCAGCTTAAGCATTAAGTGCTCTTAAGACTGGCAACTAATGAACAACAGTAGCTGATTTTGCACTATACAGAATCCTACATGCAAAAAAATACGCTTTGCATGCATGGTTTGTTTTGCATGGGTACTGACAAAAAAAAAAAAAGAAAAAGTAGATTAGGAATTTCAAGAAACAAACTAGTGAACCACCAATGCTATTGTTTTAAAGAAGTATGAATAAGTTCCACTCAGGTCAGGTGAAGAGGACTAATTCATAGGAATATGGCTTTCTTATTTCATAGGCCTGAGATTTCCTTATTTAGTATCTTAGAAGGCTTTACCAGTTAAAGCCTGCTGAAATGGGATTAAACTGAGGTAAGACAGCATTTTTAGATTTGTAGCTGTTATGGGCAATGGGCAAATAGTGTTGTTTAGGAGAAAAGGGGATCAGGACTAGGAATCATCCAGATCATCTGACACCATGAGGGTGGGGATTATATAAGTATGGAGAAAAGCCTTATTTGAGAAGGACCCCCAATAGAAGGGCAACCCCACTACTTAATGCATGTATTTTTGTATACAGGTAGAGTTCCATTATCAGCTGAAAAGAAATTTAAACAAGTCAGAAATTGCCCCTCATTTCACAGAGATCACTGTCAACATGAGCACAGACTTTTTAAAGCTGCTTGTAAATAATGCAGGAATTGAACTACTAGTAGTGAGGAATATTATTGAAAAAGGTAATTCAATTAAAAAAATTACAGATTTATATTCAAAGAAGAGACTGCCCTAAAGGAGATAGCAAAACCAATACCTCCTTTGCAGTCTCATCAATTTCTAATGATTAAATAATATTTTTGGGGTTGTTTTTTCCAAATCAGGATGTATTCATTTCCAGACAATCTGAACAGGAAGAGAAGATAACATTCCTCCTTTCTCAGAAAGTTTCCTTAATGACAACTTGACTATACAGTCACATAAATCCTTTATTCTCTTTTTCATGGATAGTCTTAATGAATACAGTAAAGGTGAATAGCTTTGGAAAACAACTTCTTCATATTTTCTACACAAGAGAAATAGTTGGTTGGCACTTTTAATGGAGTTTGAGTACTTCTCCCCTCTGACTTGGGGTGACTGGTCTGTGGGTGAGATATTCAGTCTTTTCAGCTAAGACTGAACCAAAAGATCGTCAACTGAGATCTGATGGTCAGCTGAGATGGTGCTTGTCTCCCTTGCCTCAAAGGAAACTATCTGAAGTTACCAACTCATTTTAGATGAGCACAAACTCAGATGGCAGTGATTGTTGGTCCACTGCTGATTTCAGCTTGAATAGCATCAATGACTCAGAGTGAAACGCTCCACAAATCCAGCAATTCACCAAGTCATCCAGGACTTCAGAGAAAGTGCCGAGGTAAAAGGAATCTCGAAAAAGTGCCTAAAATTTACAAAGGACTTACCAGGGGTGTATTAAGCTTTATTCTCTCATACACCTGTAAAGTACACTACTCCAAATTTGATAAGTGAGATCTATAGGTACAAAAGAGTAGAATGTAGTTACAAATATGAGTATTACAAATAGATATAGATTGCGTCAAAGTATTTTTTAATTCTATATTTCATGAGGCAAAGTATTTTTTAATAGAAGTGCCATCTAGTTGAAGGATTTTAAATGTTGAAATCCTAAACTTTTCACATAAACAAAAGATGAGTTTTCCAAACATAACTACATAATTAGTTCACCATAATGTGTGAACTTCTCTCATTTTAGCACTGATATTTTTCATTCATATACATACCTCATATGTGTGTGTACATGCACACATGCATGCATATGGATGTACCACTGGAAATAAAGTTATCAGGGAGTTTACCTACTTTGGGAATAATAACAGTTATTGTCATTCAGTTTTACTTAGTTTACATTTTTACCGTTATGATGAACTATTTATTCGTTCTTTTATTGACTGACTATAATTATTATCTATTCACTCTTAGATACTCATTTTTATATTTCTTTTATAGAAATTAGGTTTTTTTGTTTGTTTCTTACTTTTCTAGACTCTCTGTCATTGTTAGTATTTGTCTAAAGTGTTAGCAAGGGGATTTTTTTTTACCTCATTATAGCTAACCCCAGCATTTCCTAGTCTCTTCAAAAAGCTTTTCTGAGTTTTGTTTAGGGAGCAAAGACTAGTTAAGAAATTTAGACTTTGAAGTCTGATCTTAATTCCTGCATTGGTTTTTGAGGGTAGGGGATGGGGGTGTTGTGGTTTTTTGTTTGTTTTTAATTTATGGCACTGAACTGACTTATGTGGAGGTGATTTTTCTACTAATTAGTATCTTTCTCAGATTTCTCTATTGAAAATTAAGACTTCCAATTTTTGGATTAAAAATCCCTGGGCTAGACTGCTAAGATAATTGCCATGTTAATCAAAGTTGCCAGGCACTGTGAAAATACAGATGTATTTCAGTTTTAGAGGAAGAAAATTAGTAAATTAATCCAAAAGATATATAGAGAATGATGTCTTTCATTGGCCATTAAGGTCTAAAAGCTTTAATTTCCATGTTTTCAACATAATCTTCAGTAGCAGCCTCTAAAACATGCAATTCTTAGTGTATGTCTGAGGTAACAAAGAAAATAAAAAATTCACTTGGTATTTATACTAGTTAAAGTTAACTACTGACCTCTCTACCAACTGTATAGACTACTATTAACCTTGTCTGCAGGAGGGTGGTGATTTTAAGAGTTATGACTCTTAATGACCTTTGAATGCACCAGCAGTCTCAGATCACTTACTCCACAGTGTACCACATGACTCAGACTTTTCCAGATGGGAAAATGATAAGAAGACAAGGAAGATAGCAGGTCAATCTTGAGGCAGCCTCAAGAAAATTACTGCAAAATGAATTGTGCAGGTCTGCAGTGCTTTACCGAGCATTTTTCTGTTAAAATTTATCAAGTCAAAGCTTGTTGACATGAAAGTGAATGAAATGATTGTGCAGTATGCTTTAAGAAGCCAGCTTAAAGGCTTTCTCCATCATCTCAGCTATAAATAAATGAGACGATCCAGGAAATATTTTGCATACTGGTGCTATCCATAACATTTTACACAGGTTTGTCACATGCTTAAATCCTATCATTAGTTTCAATTGTTCGTTAATAAAATAAATAAAAAATCTGGTCCTTGAAATTTTCCAACAGTTTATTTCGCACTTAGTATCAATTAAATCAAACTGTTATTAGTAATATTTCTTCACCTGGCTATGCAGACCCATATTTACTTGTCTGTATAATGAACTAATCAGTTTTACACAGATGATATACCTATAATGAGGGAGCATACACTCAAATGAGCACAGCATTGTTGTTAGGAAATGTCGTCTCTTAGTCCAAATCTCTGAACGAATTGGAGAAGAAAAGATAAATAGTTTGGCCTGCAGTCATCCAGCACACGAAATCTTTCTGAGTGCTGGCAGCCCCAGTTGCACCCTCTCTTTGTGCAGGTAAGACATGCTTAGGAATCATGAGATTAAACAACATGCATTTTGAGCTGCTGTTTTGTTTTCTGTGTTGGCATCTTTCAGAGTTTAGTGTTCTAAGTTTTGTGTCTCTGATAGCTAGAAACTTTCTATTTATTGCAATGAATCTCACGTTTATTGTAATACTGCTTCATGGCTCCTGGTGCTGTAATTATGAGAACCACACTAGCGCTGTATGGCTCAAAATAGAACCAGTGGAGAAGAGCAGTAACATCCTGCTCTGAACATTTTCCTTAGGGCTGGAGGAACAGATGTGTTTCACCTGCTTTTCCTGCCATCTCACGCTACTGCTCACTGTCATTGTGGGAACCGAGGAAACCTCTGACCAGGAGGAGACATGCAGAGTTACCCCCCTCGCTGTATGGGTTATGCTGGTCTCACTGATCGTGGCAGAGGCAGGGAAGTCAGGACAGTGGCTGTAGGGAGGTCTGCAGTGTAGAGTACAAAGGCTGGTGGGATGACTCATGCTTCACTTCACCTAATACACAGCGTGAATAAGCTGGCCTTGAACAACAGGGGCATAAACTAGACTACACTGCTGACATGAGGATTCACACTGCTCCTGGTTAACCAAGGCAGGACAGAAGCAGTCGCTTAGAACCTAGTTCAGTAGATTCATAGTAGAGAGAAACTGATAGGGAGGTAGCCATTAATAAATTTAACATTATTTCTGATTAGTGTGACTTGCTAAAAAAGGAGAACTACTAAGTAGTTTATGAGCTTTTATTCAAATTGTTACATAAATTGTTTGACACATTGCAGTCCATATATTTCGTATGAGAAAAATGGCTGGAATTTCAGTGGTGTAGGCAAGACAATTATAGAAAAACTCCACTCCTGAAAACTTGTTCTAAATGTTTTATCACACTAGGTACTAATAGATGACAAAATCCTTCTGCTCTTAGTGCTGTCGCATTTGTGTGAGATGAAGGTTGTTGTCTCACCCACACAGACGATAGGATGACACTTTAATTGGAGAGTGACATTGTTGGGAACATTTATGAATAATTTAGTATGTCCTCCCCACTCATCTTTTTATATGTTCTTCAAGTCATTATTTTATTTATTATTTATTAAGAACTGACACTGTGCTGATAGCTGTAAAGAGTAAAGGAGAACAAAAAGTCCCTGCCCTTGTGGATCTTATGCAGCAAGAAACATAGAAAGCTCTTTTCCATCCAGCTCATAAGATAGTAAACACATTCTGGCTGTGTTCCAGAATTCTTCCTCTGTTGGAGCTTTCCTTTGCTGACAACTACAACAATAAAATTAATAGTAAAAATATCTCAATATTAATGTACTGTTAAGCTTGACTGGCTTTAAGGTTCTTACCCTCTGAGGTCTTCACCTCCTGCTCTAGTTTTCTTTTCCCAGCAGAAATACACAAATGTTCTTGTTGGATAGAATTTACCAGTATTGATATCAGAGCATGTCAACAGAAGCAATTCTGTCTTTCTTTACAGGGAGGTGAAACTTGCTAACCTTTTACAAAACAAACAGTGTGGTTTGCTTACTTTTCTCTCTCTCTTCTTTCTTTCTCTTTTGATCTTCTTTAGCACCTGCATATCAATTTGCCTATGACAGATTGGATTAAAAGGCTTTGCCTTTAGCTTTGGCCACAGAACTCTGGCACTGCAGACCCATGTCCTTTTTTCAGGTCTGTAAGGCAAGCACACAAAGAACCCACATGGATTCTTTGGCTGGTTTTTCCATTCAGTTCCTTCCTGATGCAGGACTGACTTGTTGATATTCATTAATCTAGATACAACTCTTATCCTGTTATATACTTAACTTTAATGTTATCAGTATTAAGTTGTAGGACATGAAGCATATGGCCAACTTTTGTTGTCAAAAAATTTTAAAAGTCCTGATTAGAATAATATGTTTAAGTAATTGCCTGCAGTCTAATATAAGGGTCTTAATTCCTTTATAATTTTCAACTGAAAGACTTATCTATATTTTACCTTCTAGTATGTCTGCTTTTTAACTGTGTGATTTTTAGTAGTTCACATTCAGGAATTTTCTAACTATTCACAGAGCATATTGAGCATGTACTTGCGTATACCTTGGTGTAACAGGTGCACTTCCCTAGAAAACATTTATTTTTAGAGAAGCTGATGCCTAAGCAGTATTCCACTGCAGCTGCCTTCATGTGTTATGTATCTATGCTGTGTTTCTGACCAGGGGGCCTTTTTACCTTCTGAAAATCAGCCTCTTCTAGGATATCACAGCATCCTCTACAGTGATTTATGATGCAGTGTATATGGACTGAATGATATTTTAAGCTGAGTCACTGAACCATCCAGATAAGACTTAGTTTAGAGGAGGAAATATACCTGAGGGAGGCAGAGCAATGAATAGAAGACTGCTTGAGAAATTATTTTCTTCTATTTTCTTTTATGAATAGAGAGAAAACTATTTTTACCCTTTTCACACCAAATCTTAACAGCACAACTGTTAACATTGCGCTCTCTGGCTATGTCAGGAGAGGTTCAGGTTGGACATCAGGAAGAATTTTTTCACTGAAAGGTTTGTCAAGCATTGGAATAGGCTGCCCAGGAGAGTAGTGGAATCATCATCCCTTGAAGTGTTCCAGAAAAACTGGACATGGCACTCAGTGCTATGGTTTAGTTGACATGGTGGCATTTGGTCAGAGGTTGGACTCGATGCGGTTTGGAGGTTTTTCCAGCCCTAATAATTGTATGGTTCTATGATGTAAGGGCAAGCTAAATTGAAAATGCAATTTTTGCAGAAAAAAATACTAAGTTCTCCAACAGCAACAAACTGGTGATGAAAAATGAGAGGCAACTGCTGGAACGGGGAAAATTTAGAGAGTCCAGTGCAGTAAGCAGTCTCAGTGCAATGTGAACAAGATGAATGTGCATGAAGCCTAATTACCTGAGAGTGAAAGGTCATCAAAATCAATTTGCAGCATGATGTACAAAGGTCATTATCAGACTGAAATTTTCTATACCCATTGAAAATGCAATAAAATATGAAGTGGATGCCTCCATAACTACGATTAGTAAAGAAAAATGTCATTGAACCATCTGCTTAAAATTTTGTGCTACCTTAGTTTTATTCAAAATGTTGCAAGTAATGAGAGGTGTTTTTTTGGATGAGAATATTGCTGAAAGGATCCATTCATTTTCAGGATCTATAATGCTGACAGAATTGAAAGCACCTCTCTAAAATTACAGTCCTTCAAATCAATAGTGTAATATTTTTAATTTGTCTCTTTTTTTATTACGGACCACTTCATTATTATTTTTATTTTCAGTTTATGGCATGAAATATACTAGAATCCATCTTTTTCTTGTCTGTGGTTAAATTGCTTAATCCGGGGTGCAGATTGTCTGTTTTATTTTGTCTGTTTAGTTGTAACATTTCAGTGGCAAAACAACCTTTGTGCAAGCAAACACAAATCTGTATAGCCAGCAGAGAAGACATTACAGTGCCAACACCTAAACCTAAATACATACTGAGAAATCTATTTATTCTGGTCCTGAAGGTATACATAATTATACAATAGCAGTAAAAATGAGCTGATCTGTCAGAACAGGATGGCTGCCAGAAGGTTTTCCTTGTGAAGCTTTTTGTCTGGTAGGACATGAGAGGTAAGCAGTCTATACAGGGAGCTGTCATTCAACAGGAGCAAGATATTAGTCTGAGCATGATCACTTAAAAGTCAAATTAAGTTCTGAAAACTGTGCATTAATTCCCTTTTGTGTTTGCTTCCCTCTTTTTCTGTCACAAGGACTCTCCTTCCTTAATCCCCTATGAAAAAAAGACACTTGAAGTAGACAAAGGACTGTGGTGGATATGGGGTGAAGAGTGGCTGCTGACTACTAATTAGATACACTCATACAGAGAAAAATTTCTTCAGCTTTCCCACTTTTTCTGCATTGTGTTTTCAACTAGAAGTTCACATCAAAGGGAAGAAAATTAATTTCCTGCACACAGAGGTACCAAACCTGCCAATGTTGCTTTAGCATGGACCCTGCTCGTGCAGGCTGCACAGTGGCTTCTTGCAGGGCCCACTGCAAGATCAAGGTCACAACATGCTCACAGCCCCTCCTCTCTTCGGGAGCTTTGTAGATATAATCTCTGATGTCCTGAATATGTGTATTCTGTATCACCTAGAAATGGGGTAAAAATAGATACTGAGAAGCCTGTTTCTTTCCCACATAGTATACAGCCTCTGACAGCATAATGTTATTCAATATTAATACCTTAATAACTGTTGTCAGCACACTTCAAACCACAAACAAAAGAAGCTCTTACCGCCTGTATTTTCTTCCTTCTTTCTTTACTCCTATGGTGTTTCACTAAATGGTTTGTTGCGCCTTTTCAACACTCAGTTCAAAACTTAATACCCTAATAAAAATGCTGCTGTCATTTCATTAACATCTTTCTTATTTTTCTAAAAATTAGAAGGATTAAATTGAGCCTTATGTTCTTTCAAAGATATGTTTTTGAATGAGATGGCCACCGCAGGATATTTCCCTTTGTGGCAGTCATGGAAATCTTCCGGACAAGGAAATGAGATTCAACATTGCTAATGGGAAGATAAAAATATTCAGTATTTATTTTGCAATTTGCTAATAATGAAGCAGACTGAGGGAATGATTGGTTGAATGCACTTGGAATAATAATAAAGGGCAGGGCAGATGCTGAAAGATATTTTCATGTTTCTTCTTCTAATTGATGTTTGTTTCTCATGTCCTTTGTGTGCATTTCCTGAATTAGTGTAGCATTCTCCGAGGGTAAATCAACCTAATTTTCCCCTCCTGACAGCTGCATCCTTGATGGTACTCAAAAAATAGTTCCAGACTTGAAACTTGGCAGTGAAGAGGCTGCACTGGACTTAACTGCTTCTAGATATCAGGCGGAGGTTGAGTGCTCTGCCTCTACACCCAGAGCCATCTGCAGTGGGCTGCAGTTCTGGGTCACACAAAATCTGCAGGTCCTGTGTCACACCTAGCTTTAGGCTGTTGAGACCTTGCTGCATTCTGTGCCGGTTTGGCCAAATTTGGGCACCTTCTCATAAAAAACCCTGCATTTTACACCAGAGCTCACACACCTGTAGGTGGCTTGGAGTACTGGGTGCCTGGCAGCAAACTCTGCTTATTTTAAGGGTCTGCTTTGAGCAGGCAGTGGTGAAACCACTGTGGAGGATTGGCTTAGGGTCTTGGTGACAAGCAGCCAGCCAGATGAGAGGAAAATGGCTTAGTGAAATCAGTGGGAGCAAATGGGACGTTGTAGGTTACGGACGGGTTCAGTCTGGACCGGGCGTAGACGGACGGTGACGGAGACGAGAGATCTTCTATAGGCAGATCTTGGGACACAGGCGGTTTATTGTAAAAGGTGTGGGTATAGGGGCACTGCTCAGAGCTGCCAGACTCAGCTCTGAGCAGGCCCAAGAGAGCAAGAGAGTAAGCGGGTGAGAGAGAGAGAGAGAGTGTAAGAGCAAGAGTGGAAGTAAGAGCAAGAGAATAGAATGGAAGTGGAATAGTCTGAAGTCCTGGTTACAATACAATAAATCATCTTCTGTACTGAATATTCTAATTGTCACTAACCAATCTAATACAAGATACAAATCCTATAGCATTTACATACAGCCTATAAGAGTTCTTATATTACCATAGAGTGTTACATCTTAACTTCTAAAAACTACCTTTGGACCCCTTCTGCTGAGCTAGTAGGGTCTGCTCTGACCCTTGGACCTGCCTGCAAGCAGAGGGTATTGTTCAATCAAGAGGGGATTACCTTCAGTTGGCCATACCATTGTTTTCCAGTTGTTCAGTAACTAAGACTTGGTATTTCAAAAGTGGCTTTCATTTCGATGTTGCCTGTAGTTTTCATATTCCCAAAATCTTTTGTCAGGCAATCATATTTATAAGGCTTTCCTGTTTCATCTTCCCCAACAGGACGTGATCTCACCCCCACTGATACCTTGAAAAGCAAGTCTTCATGTTGATCAAACAATATTAGAAAACAATTTTAAAAGACAATTTCACTTCAGTTATTAACAAAATGATGTTGTAACTCATGGGTGTTAAGTAGCTCAGTTACAGGTGCAGAAGTAAACAATGGCCTAATTTGGCCTAACTCCACCACTAGATTAAGTCTGCTCTCTACAACTAACCCCTGCAGTAGCTCCTGGTGTACACATCTGTGTCCTGGTGATTGATCAGTACCCACCTCCTGTAGAGACACATTTTGCAAGGGTCCTCGGAAAAAGCTGATCTGTAAGTTGGCTGACTAGAGCTTTTCCTTCCAAGGCAGGCTACACAGACGTAGTTTGGGTGAAACAGGCTGATTACTTGCTTGTCTGAAGGGCAATTCCCCATGAGATAATTTCTATATTGACGGTGTGCTTGGGCTTCACTTGATCCCAAAGTACAGTTCCAAAAAGCACTCGGGAGAGGGGAATGATGGGGAGGGGGGAAAGGAGTATGTGCAATTCTGTGTTCTTCCCTCCTCCTGTGTCTTGACATCTATTGAGGACTTTGGCTCCAGGGAAATAATGTTCTACATTCAAGCATTATATTATGTGTTTTATGAATAAAACATGAATTTGGTTAGCCCAGAAGAAACATACTGTTTAGGAGAATTTATTTTTCCTTACCCACCTCAAATCCATGGTATTTTCTCCAGGATTTACAGTCCTGATAGCCGTCAACTTGAAGAGAATTTGGTCTTACTCACATTTCACAGCTATATTTCTCCTCATGCTCTAATCATGCAAATATGCTCTAAGTAAATAGATATTGCTTCAGGCAAAATTATGATCTCAAGAGGATGTGCTTAACTTTTAAAGTGGAGTTGAAAAGTGATCCCAGGTATTTCATAAAGCCAAAATGAAATCAGGAAGATCTCCATCACGGCAGGTCTGCAGACAAGCCACAAGATCAATAGGTTTATTTGATGGGCAGATGTAGCCTTCAGTGCTACATAAAACTGAAGGCTTTAAATTACATTAATGAGACTATCTGAGTGTGGAGCTCACTATTGAGTAATTCATTCACTGTAGATTCTGATTGTTTTTACCAGCATCTTCCTCTCTTTAAGGCAAAATCATTGAGGTGCTAAGGCATTTTTGGGAGACATTAATAGGTAATCTCTGACCTGTGCAGAGTTTACATTGCCACGATGGACAGGCATCACAGGGAATAAATTAAAGACCAAAAGGCATCACTAATGTGCTATTCACCTTACATGAAATGCTAACAGTCCCTTAAAAATACATGCCTGGAGCACAGAGTTTGGACAGTGAAACATTTAACAGCAGGAAATGCAGATGGTCAGCTTTATGGAAATGACAGTGGTCAGTGCTTGGTCAACTTTAATTTGCCACCACTGGGCATGAACATAACAATTCAGTGGTTAATGACAAGATTAAATGCAATTTCTCATGAATATAACACAGTATCCTAACATTTAACCCCCATGAGATAGCCTGGACACCCTAACATCCCTTTTCCCCCTCTTGTTGCAAGTATTAAAAATTTCCCTCACTGCACAGAAAATAAATTCTGAGTCTAATGAAACTGCTTTTTACCAGCATTTGTAAGTACTGTGTCTCTTTTCTTATCTGGTGACTAGAAGCTCTAGGGCTTTTTTGCCTCTGACACAGTTTGTATTCTGCATAGATTCAATCAGGTTTACAACTAGTTCTGACAAAAACAAAGCATTCTGTAAACATGGTCTCAATATTTTATTTTCCTGTTTGAAAAGAAGTAAGGGTTGCTGGTGTCCTTGCAGTAGAAGGACTTACATGAAGGCTAATTTAACTGGCTCATTGCCTTTCAACTGAGGTCACCATGTTACTTCCTGTATCCTGTTTTCTGGTCCATTTCAAGCCTCACATCAATTGTTGACATGGAGTTTGTTGATGAATGTGCCTTAAGAGGACCATAAACCAATTTGTGGAGCAAATTAGAAGGTTATGAAAGCGATGACATACCCAGTGATTTTCCACTCTCTATCTTGTGTATGCATCTTAATTTCCAGATAGCTGCATCACAAAATGAAAAGAGTTAATAGCCTTCTTGTTCTTTGTGTTCCCCTTCCCCCTTCTGTTAGGTTTCAGTGGACTATTTCAATAAAAGGAAAATGGAACACTATTCAATAGAAAACAGTTATTCAGGTACGATAATTTGTACTTTATGTCATATTATAATGGTGAGTGTAAATTTTCCTTTGAACCATGTTTTATTAACATTTTTTTTCCACAGAGTTACATCAAAAGACTCTATAAATAAGTGATGTGCTCAGCCTGCCAGCTCTTACATGCATACCAATTACCTCTATTGGTTTCAGGACACGTAGTCAGTACTTTAAACAACCCAGATAATATTGCAAACTGAAATATTCAACATCTCCATCTTGGTATGCTGTCACCATGCAGAGAATGATTATAATTGGTAATCAGTTTCACTGCTGGTAAGTTGAGTGGCATGATGCATTTTATATACATGCCTATGTCAAACTCAATTAACATTCTAACATGGTATATTTCAGACAGAGAGCTAATCTGAGGCAACAACACAATTATTTTTTTGATGTTCAAAATTCTCAGTTTTGTGAAGAGAAGAAATTGAAGCACAAATACATTTATTAATACTGTAGCATTTTCTATTTTTAATTCCTAAAGGAAGAGGGTACAAAACAGATCTTCCATCCCAAATTCCTGTTTTTAGTGGGGCATGCCAATGACATGAGAAACTGCAGAAATAAAAAATGATCAGGATTTTTCTTTTTCATTACACACTGCTGTATGAAGGTATAACATTCATTATGATACAGTGAACTGAAAAAGGCTTAATTCTTAAGGAAAAGGTATTGATCTATCAAGGCTGATTTTTATTGGTTTTTTTAATAGTCACAAGCATCACAGTGCTTTTTCTAATTCCACATAAACAAACGCTTAAACAAAATCAAAAAGAAAAGGCTTATATATGTAACCTCTTTAAAAGAAATTAGGAGGTTGAAGAGGGCAGATAAATGCTGCAACATTGTGGAACTCACCATCACTGAAAATCTTGTCCCCACTCCCACACTTCTCTTACAGGCTATGCATTTTCCTATCACTCATAACATCAGTTTGTAATAATGTAGCAGGCTTTATAGCACAGAATGGAACAGATAAAACACATGAAATATCTTTTAATAACAAAAAGCCCCAACTCTGGCTGCTAGATACTACACAACTGTGTAGAGTAGTCCTGTTCCACCCATGTTTAGTTTGTTGTATTATCAGACGGGTAGTCACAACTTGCTGATCCTGACTGTCACTGGCCTGACAAAAGCAACATCATTTTGCTGAGATATCTTCTCCTAATGGGTTCTTGTATATGCAGTATACTGGAACACATGAAAACATAACCTCTCTGCTAAAACAAAGAGTGATAATTCTGAAGTTCAAAAAATAAGCAAAAATATGGTAACATCAACTTTGATTCTTTTGAGAGAGAATCAGAACTCACTTGGTGGCAACTGAGATTGGCTGAAGTTAAAATAAATGTAATCATATTTTTTTGGAAGTATTTGAACCTAGACTTGAGTCTGAAAAACTGGCTTGGAAATCCTGAAGGAGCAAGGCTATCTCACAGTTCTAGCATAGTTAACGATCTTTCTCAGGGATTTTGGTTTTCAGAACATGAAGAAATTGTCGATGAAGTAACTGACCTCAACTTTAAGTTGTGTGAGCAGGACCATGCAAAATAGACTGCAGGAGAATCCTTCCTGAGCAAAATCCTGAAAATTTGACCATTGCTACCTTTTGATCCTCCAGAACGGAGAAGTGCAACAGAGCATATTCTAATGAAACCTGACCAAAGACTGACATGACTGGTTTCTGTGCCACAAAGTCTGGTCCACTCTGAATTTTTGTGAACTGCAAGTAGAAATATCAAAAGAATATTTTATTTCTGGAAGAAGTAGAGGCTTTGCTATTCCACCTTTTCACGAAAGATGGATCAGGATGTCAAAAACTAATATCTTTACATCTCAAGAGAAAGACAAGTATTCTTTTCATTGCTCTCTCTCCCTTCCTCTATGGTCACAATTTCAAGGTTACGCTCTTTTTTTTCGTTCTGCTAATACCTGTAGGCTGGTGCAGACCTTTTCTGAACAGGGTGTAACTGTAATCTTTATGATGATGTACTGTTGTCTCCCCTGTTCTTAACCATTGAAGCCTAGATAAAGTCTTCATATTACCTGATGAATTAATCAGAATAATTCTGTACTTATTGGAAGCTGTTCTGAGAAGTTATTGATATAAAGATGATTCATCATTTTCTGGGTACCAACCGTGTCTCTGGTTTGGACATATTGATTTTCCTTACACCATTTGCTATGATGATTCCTTGGAGAGTATCAGCATTTGGTAACAGGACAGAAAGCAGGTATATATAAGTCAATTGCTCTCTTTACCTCAATAGAAAATTTCAACATGTTATTAATTATTTTTGACATTTAAATGAAATGTCCCACTAATATTAACATTTTAGTATTGCTAGGAATAAGCTTTCTACCCTTTTCTTTATTCAAAATATACTTTACATGAGCAGTCTGGCTATAAGCCATGGGGAATAATGTTTGCACTGTATCATTGCAAAGAGTTTTTCTCAATGTTAGCTGTTCCTGAGAGGGGCAAATAAACCTAATGTCACATCTGACCACTCTATTTCCCTGAAAAGCAATATATTCAATATGGCAACAGCCCTTCTTTAAGCAGTGCCATTTACACAGACCATGTTTCTGTTTATCCCAAGACTAACTTGCAACAGCACTGCACAGTATTTTGGCTACAGAGCTGATTAATGTAACACATTCATAGCAGGACTCCAGGCAGTGCAGTTTCAATCCTTGACACTGGTTAACATGTACAGTATATTTACTCAGTGGCAGAATTGTCTGTGCTTTGAATATTGTCACAGATTAGGTTCACTTTAACAATTTGAGGATTTTTTTATAATTTATCAACTCCAGAGAATGTCTGAACACTTTTTCTCTCTCTCTTGATAATGGTCTTCATCTCAGTAGGAGCAGAAAGGGTACAATGTCCATTGTTCTGCAATAGACTTCTATGGTTGCTGTGGACTAAAGTGTATTCATGTTGACATATTTGCTTTAGTACAGTGAGCTGAATCCAGTGTACTGTGTGAAGACTATCTGATTCTGTCAGTAGCCTTATTAAAAGGCATGGTTGGAGAATAAATATATGAAATGAGATCCTGGCGTCTGACAATTATTATTGCTAAAATGTTGATTAGGAAAATACTAAAACCATAACAACCTGTATCATATCTGCTGCATTAATGTCTAGACAATTTTTATTATTTAAAAGATCCATTGCTGCATTTTAAGTTGCAGATGTGTCTACATTCAGTGATGGCTGGGAATAATAATATGGAAGATTTTGCCATTACCAGGAATCCCTTTCTTGAAGCCATTTCCCCTCCTCCTTATTTGTCTTCAGTCATCAAAATGGGACAGTTAATATTTAATTCTCATTTATTTCATAGTTTCTTTTCTAAATTATATGTTACATATATATATGTATTATCATATAATGACTTACGGTAACAAAAGAGATTAAAAGAAAATTTAGGAATGCAGCACTGATTGTAAAATAACTATGGTGCCAAAACATTTCTGCCTTTTTAAAATTAAAATTAAACTTCCTTCTTTCTTAAAAAACAGCCTTCGACATCAGCGGCCTCATCTATCAGACTCATCTTTCATTTCCTTTTTGCTTTTATCATGGTCTGGACTCACAGAATATATAGGAAATACTAGTTCACATTAAAACAATGGCAGAGAAGGCATCCATGGAACTTTCATGCTAAAATGACTCATTATTTCTGTGACTTTTTCAGATTTTCAGAATCACGAGAACTGACCTATTTGAGTATCCTTGTATCTGCATTTCAAAAAGACATGACACAGACCTGACCTCCTTTCCAAGTAGACTGTGCATATTCTTATGTAGTAGGCTTTTCTGGTAAAATATTTGTAGAAGGCTAATTTCAGTCTGGAAAGCTTTGTGAGAATGATTATATTATGCATACATTTCACAAGATATTTTCTCACAAATAATCAACAAAAAATAGAAATAATATCATACTATTCCTGAGAGCAGTCTTAATGACATAATTCTCACACATTTAGAAACTGAGATCAAACACTCATAAATAAGTGACTTGTGATTAATTCAGGGGGTAGATGACTTTTTACAAATTCTTGTGACATTTAGCTGACAATATATCTGGCATGTAATGCTTTCTTCACAGAAATTTCCTAAGTGGTGCCAGATGTTCTTCCACACTAATTGTTATAACTTCTTGTACCTGCACTCTTCAATTTCTACGATTTCCCCTCCAATACTTGTCATCCAGTACTTCCCACCACCTCTGGTGTTTTATTGCACCCCTTCTTTACACACCGTCATCCTCTGTCACATGCCAAACCCAGTTCCATGTTTCCTTCAGCTTCATCTCTGTGTCACACAAGTGCACTGAATTTCTCTTGCTTTTTAACTGACTTCACAACACCCACTCCTTAAATGACATCTACAAGCAATTATCAGGTCAGCTATGGGACATTAACATCTAGTGATGGACAATGTAGCTATATTTTTAAATTATCATGTAGTTCTGTACAGAAATATATGTAGAGCATACAAAACCTACAATTTTCATGTGCTTTATTTAATGACTGCCTTTCTTCATATTCATGATATAGTTATTCCTTTTTTTTTTTTTTTTGGTTGATGATAGTTTCTCATCTATTTCTACATCTTTGGAACCTAGCTATATCTGCAGCTTATGAGATGAAAAACTCAATAAATATTAAAACAATCTTCAAACCATGAGCTACTTTAGCAACTTTATACACATCATGTCAAAATAAAGATGTAAAGACAGATACCCTGACAAAAGACAGCTTGGGGCTATGGCAGTCTCTCCAGAGCACTTTCCTCAAGACTTCCAAGAAACAGTGAGAGACATGATTAATGGCAGATAGAACTTGATAGCATTTGTTGGGGCTGGTTTCATTTTGCAAATGAGGGGCATCCCTGCCTTCTCCCATGGAGATCGACAGCCGCCCTCCCTGTACTGACCTGTGCTTATGTCAGGGTTCCCCCTGGGTGTACTCATTTCAAAATATTTGTGTGAAATGAGGAAACACAAGGTTTTATTTACTTTCCTGGAAAGTTGTGTTGTGTGTAGGGACCTCAGCCACTGTTACAAGATCACCCAGGAAACAGGAGATACTTGGAAAACAGAGAACAAGGCTCTGTTGAGGGATACAGTTTTCCTGGTATGGGTTAGAATGGGCTCCTCAAGACTTATATTTCTTGGAGAGACAAGGTTTAAGTGGTGGGGACTACAGCAGTGCAGGATGTGGGAGATGGCTGGGGACCCATGGCAACTATATGGAGCCACCCCTGACACTGACAGAAGCACAGGAAAAAACGCCCAAGCTGGTCCATGACTGTCAGCTGGAGAAACACAGGCAGATCCTGCAAAGCTGTGTTTGAGAAAGGTCCCAGCTGCCAGGGCTGAAGATGCACTCTGGGGAGGACACAGGGTGCCAAAGGGAGACAGGAGCCCCTGACAGACAGCCGTCATGGGACACACATGCCAGGGCAGGGACACCCCCAAGGGACCATGGCCATGGGGAGCCTGTACAAGGCCAGGAACATCCCTGAAGGACTGTGGCCAGGGAAGATCCTCTAACCTGTGAAAACAGGGGGATGTGAGCATGGGCATAGGGGAGGACAGGTCCACAACTGAGTGTGTTTGTGTTTGTGTTTGTGTGTCAATACTCGCGCCTGTTTTTTCCTCAGTTTTACCTGAACCTGGTCAGAAGTTAGACAGTAGACTAGGAGACGTTGTGTTGCAGCGGGGATTATAAGGCTTTCCTGTTTCATCTTCCCCAACAACGTTGCCTGATTATAGATGCAGCTTGCACCAGAGCTGAGAGCAGCGGCAATGGAGGCATCTGCCTGGTACAGTCAGCTCCCACCAGCAGCCAGGCAGCAGCACACAACGTGCTTCCAGCACTGCCTCCACCTTCTCTCTCAACAATCCTGTGCCTCTGCACTGCGCTGGTGCCACGGCTCGCGTGTCACAGGAGTAAGTGCCTGAGACAGCAGCGTGCAAGACTGAAGTTTACTTTAATGTTTTCTTCTTCCATGACTTTCAGGCCTTTCAGCTTCTTCAAGCTTCAGATGTCTTTTTTCCAGTAGAAATTTCAAAGTAAGGGCTGGGTGGAGGAGGGGAGAAAAAACAGCCTAAAGACAGACATTGACATGTAACATGACAACATACAGGAGATGGTCCAGAGCCACAGGATACATTACATCTAGCCTCACATGAAAATTGGAGGTATTCATTTTGTCAGTTTAAAAATACAAAGTTGTGTAAACGTATCCATTAACAAACAGCACAATCTTGGACAAAGCGTCTGGGGGTGTTCAAAGCTGGTTCCCTAATAGAGTGTCATATATGTGAGCAGATAAATAAGGGCTGCAGAAGTTTTGGGTAGAAATTTCACAGAAGTATGACTGCCAAGAGTGCAGAGGGAATACAGCTGGCCTTATAGGATGGCTGTGGCATTCTCGGACTGTGAAGCCTTGCTGAGCCCTGTGAAGGCAATGAAATCAACCCACTAAGTAGTTAATGTCCTGTCACATACCTCTGCTTACCCCTGTCAGATACTCCCAGATGCTTATATTGCCCATGCATGATGGTCAGCCTGGGATCCGTTGGTGTAGACAAGCACACTGTTAGGAGACAGATCAAGTAATTCCTCACTGAAGACAGATCAAGTAATATCTTTTAGACCACAACAGCACAGGATGTGCAGGACTGCAGTCTAACTATAAAAACAATTTAATTTGCTATTCTCAAACAGTTCTCTTTAGTCCTTCTTCCTCTCTCTTCATAAATACAGTGTATTTTTCAAACACCAAGCTTAGCACTGTTGTAAGGGAAAGTCTGATTACACAGACTGTAGCTAAACAGAAAATCTGGAGTTGCTGAAGGCTGCAAGAGCTAAACTCACACTTAATAAGTTGAGTGCAACCTACCCTTGCCGCAAACACACTATCAGCCATGCTAAATGGAAACACATCTTTATAAAGCAGGGAAATTAACTAAAATTACATGCTATGTTTATAAGCGTCCCGATGTCCTTCCAGATTTGTGCTGAAATATTCCTAAACAACAGAGCTAGTCTCTTCCCTACTCTCTGAAGCTAAAAACTTCTGGACTGTTTATGTTCAAGTAGGGTTTTTGAATATAATGGGAAAATTGCAATGGTAAACATACTATATAGCACAATTAAAACCTGTATTTAGTTATTTTTAAGTTGCAGATATTAGGGGTGGAATGTCTGTCTTTTGAATCAATCAAGGGAAAATTCTTCTAAGGGGATTTCAGAGGACTTTTTTTTTCAAAATAACAGAATAAGAAACTTCCTGTAATTAGGACTGCACATAAAAATTAAACAGCAATCCTTAGAGAATATAATAAGGGATAATCAGGTCCCTAGTCCTGTGTTTTGGGATATTCCACTTCAGTTTCTCGTCTTTGCTTCCCTTAAAAGAGTTAAAGCCCTCTCACAGCTCTGGAAAATACCCATTAACTCATATGTTATTCAAACTGACCATAGACTTGTCAAGTTGACAGGTTTTTGTCCCCCAAAGGAAAAGCACAGTTGCAGTTTCTCTCACAGTACGTAGTTGGGGTGTAATAAATACAGAGGAAAGTGTTTCATTCTGGATGCCAGACACACACAAGTACCAGCTTTCCTGTCCTTGTCTGCCTTCAGACAAAAGACCTCAGCACACAAAACACAATGTCACCCGGACCCTGTCCAGATTAACCAATTATACACAAGTTGATAGCATCCCTGAAACCTTTTCTTTGTGACTTTAGACCTGTTTTGGAAATGTTATGATTCCCAGAAGACTTAAAACAAAGAGAAACAAACACTCTGCTTGGGTCAGAAAGCAAGCGACATTGAGCACCGAGGAGATGAATGAAATCTGTGTTAATATGGAACATCCATTTATCACCCCACCTGAACACACAAAGGTAATTTGTAAAATCACAGTGTTTATTAAACCAACTACAAACAGGTGCACTTGAAAATAATATGGCTTCCATGATCTGCAGTCTTATGAAAGAGATGAAACTTCTTAATTTTTTTTAATCTCCCTTCTCCCTTATTTTTTTCTCCTTTCCTTTTCTTTATTTTTCTTTTCTCTTAAGAGGTAGGGGAAAGCAACTATTAAGGAAAGATGATGCAGTTTCTCCTGGGTCATGCCACTGTGTTAAAAGTTCTGAGCAAACAGCACTGCCATCAAATGATGAAAATAACATTTTGTTGGTCAGTGTTTATTCCTATGTACAGTGTACAACATATGCACTCAGTTCTGACAGCCTCTGGCCTGTTGTCTCCTCAAATGAGTGCCTAAGAAGCTGAATTATACTGATATATCTGTTACAAAGCTTGCTTATTTCTTATGTGAAAAATGATAAATCAAGTATTATCACAGAAATTGTTGAAGTTACTTGAATAAATGGAATATTAATTTTAAACTAGATTATTCATGTACATGGAAACTACTTACCAGGCAAAGGTTTGAAAATTTGTTGTCTCCTTCTCCCTTTCTTTTGCTCCTCAAGACAAAGCAGTACAATTAGTTTAGTCTTTGTGAGCCATGTTTTTAGGCTTCTTTTACAGAACAGTTGGGGGTGTATTAGAAAGATGTCTCTCCTTAGAGTGAGGTAAACAGAGCTAAGACAGGGGCAGCACTAGGCAGTGGTGTTAGATCTCTTCTCTTAGTCGTCCATATAGTTTGTGCATTCTGTTAATTTAAGGGTTTTCCTTGCAGTGACAGAACACTGTGGCTTCATGTTCTGCTATGATTAAGCAGAACCTGCCTATCTGTGCAGTACTGCCACTGAGCAGTTGTTCCCTGTCCCACATTTGAGTGACTGTTCTTACCAAGAACAATATTCTGTAAACCTTCTCTTTTTTTCTTTTTGCCTTTTTTTTCCCTTGGCTATTTATCCAGTTTGTCAGAATCATTTTGTATTCTAAAGTTGCCCTCCAGCACTTGCCACTGCTTTTAGCCTAGTGTCATCTTCAAATGTACTAATTATGCTCTACTCCATTATCTAGGTCATTAGTGGCTGAAATCGTGTGAGATTGGGAGCGGAGCTTTGGGGAATCCCCACTTGATTCTTCTTTTCTGTTTTTGCAGTGCTCTGTTAGTAACTCTTCAGTAGGTTCGTGCAAGCGTGGGATACTTTCATTACGCCTTTTTTCCCCTAACTTCCTCTTTGAAATTAAGTGGTAGGGTGGCCTCTCTAAAAGGGGGTCTTGATGTTTCAGTTGCCCAAGTTGTTTGAAAGTTGTATACAACTCTCAGAATAAATCCTCATACTTCTGAATTCTTGCTGCCAAATAGTTTTGTTCCTCTATTTTCTGTAATTGGGTTATGCTGGTGTGACTGCCAGGTAGGCCCTTACTATGCTGGTGCAGAATAAGGAAAGTATATGAAAAATTATCCTCGTGTTTAAAAGGTGCCTCTTAAAAGATACTCATAATCCCTTGTTACTATCAAAAATACTTTCTAAAACTTGCTAGTTTTAGGAAACTACCTGTGTGTGGTAAATCTCTGCACACCTACTTCAAAAATTTTGGTTTAAA
Source organism: Corvus kubaryi (assembly GCF_017639235.1). Classification (NCBI taxonomy): domain Eukaryota; kingdom Metazoa; phylum Chordata; class Aves; order Passeriformes; family Corvidae; genus Corvus; species Corvus kubaryi. Next base: position 537,467 of record NW_024582075.1, read on the forward strand.
ACTGTGTTTGTGTTTGTGTTTGTGAACAGTTCTTTTATTAAGAAATAAACGTTTCCCAAGCAACATAGTGATGATGCAGTTTGTTCACCGACTTTGTTAACATTTAGCAAGTAGAATAGCAGAATCTCATTTCAGAGAATAGCTCCATAATTTCTTGCACCTACCATAAAAACAAGCAAATTGACACCCTGCCAGGAGTAGCCAGAGGAGATCTTAGGAGAGAGTTCATAATGATACTGTTGCCATATTGCATGTCTGTAAATAATTCATTAAGTCAACCACCCTTTTGTTTTAAGCAAACATGAGCAGATGCCTTCCTAAATTGGATGAAGACAAGTTTTCAGCAAAACATTGTTGTAATATGACACTTAAAAAGAGTAACATTTTTCCTTTACTGATTTTTGAAGCGTTATCCACTCTGATAATTCACGGTGATTACTTCTGCTACACATCAAGTCCTTCATTATTTTTCATCTACATTTTCCACATTTTTGCTGTGTGATAGATTTCACAGTTAACTGTAGCATGGCGGAAAATGAAACAAATCTGCATGCAGTTAAGAGAGCTGACTTTTGCAGAAGTCCAAAATACTGGTATTAATTATTTAATACAAGACCTGCAGCTCAGATGTTGTATTTGCTTTGTATTCAGAAAACAAAAAAAACCACTTCCAGGCATTTAAGTCTTCTCTATGCTTTTAATTAAAAGACAATAAACAAGAAGTTTGGGGGTCCAAGCAAGAGGTTAAAGCTAGTGTTTACACAGCTGATGACTCCTCAATACTCAGCTTGTAAAGAGAGGTCACACCTTTAAAAATTCCATATTTATACTGTGTGGAAGCGTGTAAAATTCAGTCTTATCTGTAATTGTTGTATTTTTTTACCTGCTCGGTGGTGTGAAGACCCACGTGCAATTAAGAAGTGTTTTTTTTATTTTTGCTGTTTAAATTTTGACAACCTCCTTTCTTGTGAACAATTTTCTGCATATAAATTCACTGAGCATGAGCTCTCCTTACACGCATTTCTTTATACTGATTTCATTCCAAGTTTGTCTTTGAAAAAGCTTTGAAATAGGAAATAAGGATCTGCATGTATCAAAAAATAAGTTCTGAAGAGTGCAATAAAATGTAATGGGTTCAATATTTTTCAAACATATTTTACTTTGTTACTCTGAAACACTTGTGGCAAGTTTTGCACCATCTCAGTCAATCATTAAATTGCATTTCAAGTTTCTGCAAAATCAGCTTTGCATTAAAAGTTTAGAAATTTCTATCAGGGCAGCTCCAAGGTAAGTTCCATCTATTATTTACTAGTAAGTAAAATGGAATGTGTAAGCATCTTGATTTTATTAGTCCAATTGATGTTTCAGTACCACTACCATTTTGATTGTTTTATAAAACTCTGAGTCATTACCATAAAATACTTCTTCATATGAATTACATAACTTTTACAGTACAAAAAAAGTGTTTGAAAATTACTTTTACTGGGATTTAAAGTATCGTTAGACACAACATGTTTCAGTTTAGTTGAATTTGAAACCTGCAGTGAATTAGACCTTTATTTTTCCATCAGTATCTCTTAGGCTCATCGTAACACCTTCAGATATCTCTTTAATTTTTCCCTTCAACTATTTTGAAGGGAGACATGAAAAATGCCATGGGGAATATGGCATGGGTGGAAAATATAATTGGGAGAGTCTTAGGATCTCATGTCTTGAGGAATTTTTATACCCTTCTAATCTCACAGGCTCCAGGTCATCATCTAGTTATTTTTGCACTAAAGTAACAGTGCTTATTGTGACCTCCACTCAAGAGAAATTATTTAGATACAAAGTTTCTAGCCTTCCTTCAGTTGCACATTATTGTTATACTTAACATTGTGGCATTCATTAAAACATTTGGGTTTAATTCACACCTCTAACCATGAGTCCTCCGAGGACCTTGTTTCTCATATGAGAGTAACAATGTAGACAATGAACGTACAGGTGCAAAGTTAATTTCCTACTTAAGAATCATCAGGTTAAGGCCTTGGCAAAAATTAGAAGTACTTTTATAGTGAAAAGTCATAATGTTTTCCCAATTATTACAAATAGTGTAGATGAATTTTTATTCATCCGTAAAGTTCTCTACACTGAAATGATTCACTCTTACAAATGGATTAAAAATGTTCAATTAACTTTAAAATATTCCAAGAGAAAAATAAGTTTGTCAGACTCGGGGACTAGAGGGACTAGTTCAAATGGTTAGGTATTTTCTTGTGACGGGCAGGGAGGGGGCCCTGTGGGTTATGGGGTCAGATTTATCATCTGGGGTATAATACATGATTTAATTATTCAAACATAGCCTGAAAGTTTGTAATTTATGTCAGATATACGATATGCTGATTTTTCTGAATGCAACTGAAATCTCTTTCAGAAAGATTTACAGGGTTAATAACCTCCAGCCATTTTAAGTCACAGTCAATCTTCATGGAACAGCACAGAGATTATATAGAGGGTTCATTTTCCCTGTGGTTACTGCCTTGTATTTCAAATATAAGGTGTTTGATGAAAATAGTATTCTCACACTTTGAGAAAGCTCAGAAGGTTGTGACTTCATACTTCTCTATCTCTTGCCCCCACCCTCTTTGCTCCACTGTTCCACAAGGAGGAAAGACTGTTACCCTGTGTCAGCCAGAACTGAACAAGTGGCTTTGGGTTAAACAGATTCAATTGCCAATAATTTGGCTTCAATTAGATTTCACTTACTGTGAGCCCAGTGGAGAGCCCTAAGCAGTCATTCGAGATTGACTGCATTTAAACAACCAAACAGACAAGAAGCATATATAGATGTTTGCAAGAAGACAAACTGTTTGAAAATGAGTAGTCACACATCCTGAGTGATGAACACTAAGGAGCAGGTTCCTAACCTTGTGAAGTACTAGAAGCCTAGATGAAATCCTAACTTTGGAACATTCTCTAGGAAATATGATTTTATGTCAATAAGATCAGCATGTTGTCAATGCTGTTTAAAATAGCCCTGAAAAAGTCACACTGTTTTCTCCATTTAGTTATTAACTAAATCAAACATTTTCATCAATTACATTCTAGCTTACTTTTTCAAATTAAAATAGAAATTTCTTCAGCAGTAAATAGTGTCATGTCAAAATATATTCTGCAGGCTTGCTTTTTATGCCTTATTTAGCAGAGTAAGAACGGAGAATACCTAAAACTAAGGAAAGTCAAGTAGTGAGGGGATGAACAACCCAGTCCTTTGAACCAAAATAATAATTTTGCTTTTCACTTTCTTGTCAAATACTTCACTTTTTCTTTTCCTATGAAACTTTAGTGTTTTGATCCTCAGAAATCTGGTTCACCCAGAACACTGACCACTATTATAAAACTTAAATTTAGAAAATCCATGCTGTTTTACCTGAACATACCATGAAAAAGGTGTGGCACCATGAGATGCAGATGTGGCAGCAGCTTCATCATGTAAGCTGCTTTGAGAATTCTTGGTCAACAGCTTCTCCAGTGCAAGCCATCTTTTCCCAGTAAACTGCTCCATCATAAAATGTCACTTTCAATTCAAAATAGTAGTGGATATCCATGAAATCTCTACAGAGGCATAAGTTAAAAATATAGCAAAACACAATTTCTCTGATGATCACTTTTCTTAACATGACTGCACAATGGATATGTGTCAATGCTCTGTATTTTTTGTCAAACAATTTTTGTTTTTATTGTGACTTTAATGCTAACTTGCTGAGTGACTCTAGAAGGAATTACAAGAGAAGTAGGGAACCTTACCTTCTAGTCCAGTCTATGAATAAGGAGGAAAACTGTTACAGTTCTTGAGAGAGAGAGAATTTGCTGATGTAGTAAAACTTCACAGCCCTGCCTTGTTCAGCTTAGGCAAAATATTTTTTACGTTTTCTTGGATGCATACACAAGATGAAGTAGACACATGCTGTGCTAGAATTCTGAAACACCATCTACATCATAAATATATTTTTGTGAATCTTGTTGATAGCCAAGACTGAGACTATTTCCTCCCTACTTTGGAAAGAATGCAACTTCTTGTTGTTTCTTGTTGACAATAAACCACAGCCATCTTTCACTGCCCTTGTATCTCCATTATGGCTCACACAGGCTTAAAAGAGGTCAGGAATTTTCCTTTCTCAGTACTTTATATATCAGACAAAGCCTGTGATGTGATATGCTTTTTCTTCTTTTTTTTTTTCTTTTTTTGGAAAGACAAAATTGTTTCTTGTTCTACAAAGACCACATGCTCAATTCTTGTATTAATCCCATTCTTTCTTCCTGAACCAACTAGCCCTCTGAGGCTCTGTAAATTCACACATCTGGCTGCCAGGTTCCCACAGTGACCAGGGGAACTGGTGTTGGCTTATCTAAAGTGTTTTTTCTCAACATGACCTCCTCTAACACTTCATTACAGCAAAACTGTTATTTAGTTTCCTGAAGACTATTGCCATCTGTGTGTTTCATAGCTTATAGAAGTAGAAGGAAGGTCTTGCAGGCCTTAGTATAATAGTTAGGCCATACTTTTTTTTCCAAATTAGTCTTTGTAATTGGAACATTTTAGATCCAATTTGTGAATACACACACTGAATTTAGTCACTGTGCTACCTGTTAGTATTTTGTACAAAGATAGCAATAGTTTTGCAATTGTGTTCACTGAGTATATAGTTTTCCTGAAAACACCTTAAATCTGCAGTGGGCTACAGTCTGTCCAGTTCTGAAGACTATTTTACATCAGTAAAAGAATCACTAGATTCATGTGCCAAATGGAGTGGTTTTACATTTAGAAGAAAATTCTTCCTCTCATTGTTCCTATAAACATCACATATATCCACTCATTTTGCTGGTTGAGTTATTCTCTGCTTTGCATCTTCCGATTAGCAGTACTGAGTGTTTTCTGCTCCCTTGTCCTAACTGGTGAAGGAGAAGGCTGATGTTTATATTTTCAGCTTCTTCCCAACAATAGAGTACTATGGCTTGCTTTCCAGGAGAGAAGCTCTGCCAAACATAAGAAGGGGGAAAATGAATGCGGCATAAGAGTTGCCAATTTATTTTCAGATTTACTGGCCATGTGGTATGCATTAAGATATTGAAGCAGCTGTGGTAAAAATGGTGGATGTTCTTAACCTGTACTTGATTTTAAATTCCCATATCTGCAAATAAAATTTGTAGAAAAGTTTGGGGGTTTCCTTTTGGCAGCTAGAGTACGTAAGCTGTCCTAAAGTAGTATTGGATTTTTGTGAACACCTTGGAACACAAATCTAGCCTGAAAGTTGCCAAAATACATCTATTTTTTTCTGGTTTAGTCTCCCATAAAATGAAATATTTGAATATGGTTCCTGAATTGTTTCTCTGTCTAGGCAGTGAGGAAGCTTATTTTGACATGCTGCATTTATTTACCATGAAGAAGACTGAACAACAGCTGACTCCTTTATACACTGACTTAATGGATCTGACTCCTTAGCACAGTACAGTTATTTTGTACAGCACTGACAGCATTTGTCATTGTCCTGCTCAAACTGACAAAACTTAAGCATGATCTGTTGGAGCCACAGGAACTTTGCTGCACTTACTGCTAAGGCAAGGAAAAATGATTAAGGCGGGAAAAAAGTGTCATAGTAACCTGTGGCTAGATCAATTCTTTGTCCTAGGGCAACTACCTATTGTGTACACAAGTTCAATTTACCTTTAACTAGCACCTAGTTTGATGTACTGATATGCCAAGCCTTTTGAGGTCCTGTATGTGCTTCTGAAGCGCCCTATGCACTAATTGTCCTCAAGGAGGAGTACGGCTCTTTAGCACTGTTATAGCACACTGCACAGCTTCAAAGCATGTCTCTTGGTTAGCAATGTTTGCTGAACTTTCCATTCTTTATATTGTAAAATATTCCATGCATCTGGAGTGTCATTTTGCTGGGAGTTTTTGTTGTTGTCATGTTCTCTTTCTTTTTGAACCCCTTTCATCTGTACCATTTGATCTAAATTTTCATTTCTTGTAGCAGTTTCTGCTTATGCTCTGGAGACCAAGACCTTCTTTCCAGTTGCTTCAGATGAACTTTACAGCATGCTACTGGTTATTGCTCTTTGTGTATTTGCTATCTTCAAAGCAGAAAGCAGAAAACAACTAACTCAGGCACTAAAGACTCACTCATTTGTATGCAGAGAAGAGGTCATGCAGGCCTAAGAGTAGCAAAATATTGAATGCTGTAAGCCCTAGGTGCAAGCTTTGCTACTAAAATTTAAGAGTTTGTATAACCATCATAAAATGCTGCATAATAACTTGTAGGGTATTGAAACACTTTCATTTGGTTGTTGGGAGGGGTGGGGTTTTCTGCATGTTTTCTTGCCCTTCTACTCCTATTTGCACCTGCCTATTCTACCTGAGGAAATACAGACTTCTGTTTACTTTTCTCCAGTCCTGATAATAGTGAGAAAAAAGAAAGAGTCATCACTGGAGAGGAGGCTGGTGCATGTCAAAAAAATCACCAGGCTCTGTTTTACTACTGCTACTGAGCAGTAGGGGATGCACAATAAGGAGGAAAACATAACTCACCCTTGATGTAATGGGAGAGTGAGCAGCAGAGCTGCCTTCCTCCACTGCAGAGTGTTCTAGGGTATTTACAATATTTTCTGCTCTTCCTGATGATAAATCTTTCTAGCCACTCATGTTGTCGCCTTATGGCCTCTGCTAACTTTTTTCTCTTTATGGTCTTCTGGGCATATATTCTCACCTTCTCAAATGACTTGAAGCTGAAGAAGAAACAATACCAAAATACATAACAGATGCACAAGTGTACCTTGGAGATGTATGTCTTACGGACACAGAACTGTCATCACACTTCCATAAGCACATTTTTACTGTCTCATTCATCATGCATGTGCGGCTTGCTGGCAGCACACTTGCTCCCAGTGGGGTAAACTTCTATTCTGAATCCAAACTACCTGGATACAGCTTTTTACTCTGTATGTTAGACATTTTTTCTTCCAGTCTGAGGCTTCAGGTCTCCATCTCTTTTAAGCTGTGTAAAAGGCATTTTTATTTCCTACTTAGTCTGCTGCTGAAACTTCAGGGTTATAATCATAGTTTTCACTGCCTGTAGCCAAAGGGCATTTTGACAATGTCTAGACACAAATGGAAATTGACAAGTTTCTAAGGTCTCTGTGAAAGAGGTTTTCAATTATTTTTATTTTAACTTCCAATAGCTATGGACCATGGAGTTAGACATAATTAAGTGGCCCTGGTTTTATGTGAAGGTTCTACTAAAGGAAATCTGCACAAGTTCAAGATAACTGAGCAGAAAGCCTGAGTAATTTAAGAGGGGATGGAAGCATTCCAATCTGGACTGGCATACGCCAACATAACTGCAAAAGAAAGTTTCCATGCCACTGCCCCAAGAGTGATTAAACATTGTTTCTCTCAACTCATTTTCAGAGATGTTCAGAAAGCTAAACTTCTTATGGAATAGGAAACTCCTTTAAACAAATCTTAAGTGTCATAGCTCATGTAGAGTTTTTGATGTCTAAAACATATCTTGACTTCTTATTCTCTGGGTCAATTTTTCCAATCCTCTCTTTTTTACTGCTTCCAGGGTTTAACTGTCAAAACTTGGGGAATGGGGGAGGGATAAAATAAGAATCTCATCTCCGTGATTGGCTCCATGGTTGACCTCCTATAAAAGCATGAATAAAGTACAAATGTCTTCATGTACTGAAGGACTTTCATGACCACAGAGGCATATTAGTTCTTTCCAGTAACCCAAGAAGTTTATGTGAATACTCCTATATAAAACATTCTGGAAAGGTATTTTCTCTGGGTTGCTTCTATTACAAGATTTTTCAGGCCTATTGTTTAGGTTTTGATGTTAGTAATTCTATTAATTTCAGTAAAGGTAGATTTCCACTAAGGAAAATATGACCACAAGATCTCCTAGGGTATTTTGTTTCTTCTGAAGCTTTGATGCCTGTTTGGAGCTAAGTGGGGAGAAGAAGAAAGTGGGTTTTGGGCAGCCCTGAATCAACCACAGAGAGCATTTATTTCTAGTTGTATGTGAATAAGTTCATGGAGCTAAGGGTTATGCATACCCAGCAGAGGAGGAAATTCTGGGCTTCTTTTCACTGTTGTGAAACTTATAGTAGGAGACTTTTTCCCAGATTTCTAGCTCTACCAATAGTAAAGCTTTTATCAGAGTGTTGCTGTATAAGTTTATGATATGGTCCTTGTTAGGAAAGGCTTTGAGGTGTTTCACATGATGCAGTGAAATACACATGCTGTGATGTCTTAGTTACTGCTTGCCCTGAAACAGTTTCTGGAGATGAATTAGTAGGAAAAGCTTTGTTTAGAGACATTCAGACTTGTAAGAGTAGTCCTCTCCTGTGCTTGTCAACACTTGCTAGCAAAACTGACTTTTCCTGGCTTAAAGCTTAAGGCTCTGCCAAGGAAACAAAGCCATGAAGAAGGGATGTGTAAATTCTGCACTGCTTCACAAATGTCCACATAGCATGAAAAAGGGAACACAGTTTGAAACAGGATCAAACCAATACTTTAGCTAAAAGTGGAGATTTATTGAAAAACATATCCTAAAAACAAAGGAGATATGTCTGAGATGCAAACACAGTTACCAGCATAGAAAGTACTTCCCAAACATCCAAATACAGAGAAAGGTGGGAAAACTTAAAATTTCACGTCTTTATTTGGAAGTAAGGTATATATACATGTATATATATATATGCAGTGATATCGAAGTCTTTTAGGTATCTTTTAATCAATGTTTTAGAAAAAAACCCCAAACTTGTTGAAATGTTAAGAATGCTCCTATTTAAATGAGTATTGTTATAAAAAATAATTAAACAGGTAAAGTATATATTAAAAAATAGGAATCTCATCTTTCTTGCAACCACAGTTACATGAGTCTTACCTAAGCAAAATGACTAGAAGCTACTATGGACAGAAATGTAATTAAAATTACCAATTTTTGTCTCTCTATGCTGCGGTACAAGAAATCTATTGCACATCCTTTTTGTATTGTGTTATACCTCTGCAACTTGAATGCTGGTGCTTAGTGAAACAGCTTATCAATCACAGCAGAAATACAGGACTTTTAAATAGAAAATTAATTTAAGTACAGACCAGGATGTTATCTCCAACACCATAGTCCCTACAAAGGGGAGATCAAGCTATAATAGAAACTGTCAACCCCACATGAACCACTTAATCATGTTTATATATAACTTGCATATTAAAAAGCAATATCCAATGTCAATGGCTCAGATATAAAAATATCTTAATAGTCAGTAACTGACTAATGAATACTACAGTAATAACAGTTTAATTTGAAGAATTCTGACAGCTGGTTGCCTTGATGAGAGCTGTTACCAGGGAGCCCTAGTCCCATGCTGAGAACATCCACAGCATGCTGATTTATAGCAGCAGTGCAGAACTGTTTAATGTCAGCACCTCTCAGCTAAAGTAATAATAAACAGGAACGTTATGGTTTATTTTTCTGTATGAATTGTTCAGACTCTGTATGGTAAGCACCAACTCAATAGGGGATAATAGCTGCCATTCCCCAGGGAGTTGTAACTGAGGTTTAAACATTTTTATTGGCAAGGTTAGTATATCAAAATGAATCCAGCAGAACTTGCAGAACTTGTTTTTTCTATTCTTTTTTTTTTCTTTTCTTTTTTTTTTTCTGCGTGATTTCTTATCCCGTTCTGAAAAGTAAATATCACTGCTGTAATTATGAAGGCTTCTTTTAGGTTCCAACTGCACTTCTTTTTGTACTAGTTAAACTGCTTTCCCTTTTTATGTTTAGTGTTGGGTGTGAATTCACTACAGATATCATAGCATAGCTTTTTTCTTTTCCTTTGTCCTCTCCCTTCCTGAATTCTAAAATTTGTAAACGTGAAATCATTTTGAAAACTTCAAAGAAAGCTAGCTGCTGTTAAACATTTCATGTGATGAAGTGTTGCACATTGAAAGGTTTAAATCAAAAGCTTTTTCTTGTTTACAAGGTTGTCTTTTCTTGTATACCTGCAATTTTGAACAAAAGCAACTCCTTAGAGGCAGAGCCTTAGAATATATCTTAGTTTAGCCTCCCATCTTGACCAGGCTTCCAAAGACTGGAGAATATTCACCATGAATTAGGTAAGGGGAGAAGCCTTTTCTCAAATATTTTCTCAGGGAACTTCTTCTGTACCTCTTAAGGAGGAATTGATTCCAATTTTGAAACAAATCAAATAGATAAATCAGTGATTGCACAGCTCTTTTGATTTATTACTAGCTGATGTTTTCCTCCAAGACACTTAGCTTGCCTACCTGCCAATTGCTACAGTTGTAGTTGATGGATATTTGAGCATTCCTGTTTTGTAATCACAGCACACAAAATATACAGCAAGCACATCAAGGTGCATCTAGAGCCACATCTATCCTCACACTAATGTGCCTTGGCAAAGGTAAGCGTGAAGTAAGCAAACATATACACCCCACCACGTACATCTCCTTATGCCTCCCTCCAGGAGGCTGTACCCTGGGTACTCTGGCAGGAAAAACTGCACTAGAAGTGAGTAACAGGGAAGGTGGTCAAAAGAGATTCAAAAATGCATGTGAAAGTCTGGATAGGAAAAAACCCTATGCTTTTTATAGTTTATTTGAGGTACGGTATATCAGCATAAACCACTTTTTCTCTTTTTTGAATATGGATGCAACACCAGTGCAGGTGTGAGCCGAGTAAGAACTATACTTGGAAAAATCAGTAAGGATGTGTCTTAAATTAGGGCCATGCTTCAATAATTTCTCAGAACGTTTCTTTAGAGAGGGGATTCTCTTTGAAATCTTTTTGGAAAGGCAGAGCAGTATTGCTTATAGATCCATCAGAAGCTCCTTGTGCTATTTTGGAAATGAGATTGGCCAATTATGCTTCAAGGAGGCAGGATTGAAACTAATGAATCTTTATTGGAGATTTGATCTTTCTCTTGAAATAGATAACAATTTTCTCAATTTTATCTCTCTACTTTGAGTGCTGAAATCTTGGAAAGCTTGTTGTTGTTGTTGTTGTTGTTTTGAGTATCTGAAGGGCTGCTGCTGTTCATTTACCTGTTAATTGTCATATCAGTGGCTCTAGGGAAATGACCTGGAGGGTCCACCCTGTGGCAAAATACTGAGAAATATTGTGTTCCTTGTCTGAGGCAATCTGCTAATGAAACTCTCCATGGGACCCTTCAGCAGATGATCTGTAAATTCAAACTTTTCTTCAATTTTTTGTGGGTACAGGTAGGGGATCTGATGGTATCATCAATCTGACTTTATAGGTGAAGAGTTCCAAGAGTTTCGGGTTCATCAGAACTTTTTTTTTAAATATCTGGTTTGGATCCAAATCAGACCAAAATTACACAAGAGGAAAAAGATAATTCCTAACAATCAAAAATATTCTTTTTGTAGGGGATTGTTTTGGCTGAATTTCCAGAAGAATATTTCCATGCTCTGCATATTATTTAGTGTACATAAAAGCTGGCTGATGAAAATTGATACCATGGTTCAATGTGTTGTCTTTTTCACTTTTAGTAGCAACTGTGGCTCATAATTTGCATTTAATCTGGGATGCATTATTTCATTTTGGAATTGTAGTAGATTTTTTTTTTTGTCTGTTTTCTTTAGAGTTTATTTTCCCTCTTTGGAACATTTAAGTTCAAACAATTAAAAGTAAAGACTTTAAATCTTTCTGAATATAAACCTTTGATATCACTGTTCCAGGTATGAATCACTGCTGATACTGTGCTATTAGTCAGCTTTTAACTGGATATTATGCTTACCTCAGGTATATCTGCCACCTGCTTATGTAACTTGATTAGACATTTATTAACTCTTTATCTGAGTCATATCTATATAACCTTTATAGAAATTGTAACAGTTTGAAGGTCAATCCTTGACTTGCAGACTGCTAAAAATGCCTCATTTTACAGTGACAGGATTATAATATCAGAGAACTAAGCAAATAACTGAATCATGCAACTGCCTTTAGCTCACATTACGCTGCAGTCCTGTTGGCTGGAACTGGTATTTGTATATAGCTCTCTGAAGGCAGAAAGTTCGTGAATGCAATATGGCCTTTTATCTCTAGCTGGTATTGCAGGAAAAAAAGGACATGAAAGAAATAACATAGCTATAATTAATCTGATGGATGTGCTGAAAATATGAGAAGCAATCCAAGTCAATTTGAAGTATTTTTCTTCAGTAGTGGCACAATATGAAGCTAATGAATGATTTGAGCTATTTCTGAAATCACTGTCTCTGCAGCCAACAAAAGCGCTTTGAAAAAGTCCTGATATCAAGCTAATGGTGAAAAAAAAAAAGGGAAACTAATCTGCTCTTGTTGATTACAATTTTGGCACCATCTTTATGCTATTTTCTTGTTTTGGAGCTTCTAAGGTCGACAACAGAAGTAGCGTAGAACTTCTCCTTCTCTAAAGACACTGACTCCTGCAGATGTTTACACTTTTCTCTGAATTATCTGAGATAGGCCAAAGTTTTCATCAGGCAGCAGCTTCCACTCAACAGAAAAAAAACCAAAACCAACCAATCAACCAATCTGTCTTCCTTCTATACTCAGATTTACAAAAATGGATGGATTCAAAGCTGCCTGAAATTTCTGTGAACTACTGGAGATTCATGAATTACCGCGGGCTGGTTTGTGAGTCATGCTCCCTTTCCTAGGAGAATTGCAAGGTACTGCAAGGCTTAGGACAGTGGTGTCCTTCCCCTTTCTTATACTGCTTTAGTTTGCTGGTTTGGATATTATGCCAGTTCTGGAAGAGAATTACTGGGCTGCTGGAAACTGTCTTGTGGTATTGTATTTTAAATGTTTATTTCCTCTACCTTGTATATGGGTGGCTTTGAGTTAGCAGGGAAGGAAAGCATTGAAGTTTGTGATCCAGGTAATGGCTATCCGCCTTCTGCCAATGAGCTCCTAAATATACACAAGGGCATTTATTTTTCACCATCCTATGGACTTCTTGCTTTTGCACTAGTGTCTTCAAAAGGTTTGCTGCTACTTAGTTTTCAATGTTTCTCTAGTTAATACCCCTTTCCAATGATATCTCACTTAGGATTTTTATCTTGGAAAGTAAACAAAAATATTTGGAGCTATCTGGTTCTACTATGAATTTCAGGCTCATTTTATAGTAAGACATAGTCAAGCAAAAATTATCATTCTTATGAAAGAAGGTGGTAATCTGTCTATTTAGGAATTGTCTTCAAAGCATTAACAAATATGTTATAGCTGTGCAAAGATATTTATCTCTTCTAAAGAAGTGACAGAATGCAGGCAATTTGTATGTATCCTTGCATAAATTTGTATGTAAATTAAATAAATATCAATTTTAAAAATCTCAGTTGCATTCATTTTATTCTCATTTCTTGCTGGCAGAAGACACTTGTGGTGGAGGGAGGGAAGAGATGTAAGAAGACAAAAGCAGTTCGCTGTGGTAAATTGAATGCAATGGCAGTACAAATATGGAGACATTTTTTTCACCCTGTTCTTCAAAGTATTGTTTTGGTTAAAATGTCAAAAATGCCCAAGGGCTTACCCTGTGCTGAATGGACTATGCCATCTGTTTGTGTAATGAGTGACTTGGTATGCATAAACTGTTACCTAGGTGGCAGGATTCTCAGTCTGTCAGCTCTCCTGTCAACTGCTGTCCTTGTTGCAACTGTGACCCCTGAAAGAATTAGTTGCATGATTGACTGACTGATGATGATTGACATCCACACACAATTAACTCTTTAGCTGCAGCCACCACTGAAGGTGATCTCTGTGTTGCTAATCTGCAGTACAGGTATGCTGCTATTTCCGCACCAGTGAGCTTGCACAAAGTAAATATGATTAAGCTGATAAATGGAAGCTGGACAGAGCTGTGAGACACAGAGTTTGCTCTTGAGTTTTGCTGCTTTCTGTCACTTGCAACAACACTGTTTCTTGGTGTAATTTCAAGTTAAGAAAAAATTTGTCACCCTTAAAGTAGCTGAACATCTAAGGTTCAGCTTCTATCTCTCAAAACTTGCCTTATCTGGATGCTTGTTTGAAGGAAATAGTTTGATATCTGCTGTGAAAGTGCTGAAGTCCAATGCCAGTGTGCAGAATTGATGCAAGAGATGGCTTTTACCTCTCCTCCAGTGTTGCTCAGTGCAGTGGGTGGAGTAATCTCCATTACCTCAACTGGTTTCTTACTGTAATTTTTATCAGGGGAACAGTAGTACTCTAATGTCCATGCATATCAAAAATGACCATGTTCAGTCTGTGCAAAATACAAGACTGGGGAATAAAAAGTGTCTTGGGACAGATCTTGAAATTTTATCGTACTAAAATGTATTAAAAAGTTTCCTTTCCTGTGTAGGCAGAGAGAAAATCTAAATTATCTAAATTTCTTTTCTAACAAAACTTCAAATACACCTCTAATAGGTACTAAATAAAAAACAAACCTGTCATTTTTATAAATACTTACTGATAGCTTCTTGTCTCAGTGGCTAAATTATGATTCTTATTCAGAATTCATCTCTAAGAGATTAGATGTTAAGAGCCCTAATCTGGGGACCCATTTTTCACAGTGAGTTTTCCCACTTAATTCATGCATGACCTAACTTGTTTAACTTGTACTTTCATTTATGTCCTATTTGAAAGGCAGAGCATCACATGACTGAGTGACTTTTATGTCTAGACATCTGTGTTTGATCTGGTGAAGTCAATGACTGTATTCCAGTTGTCTTGAGAGCAAAAAAGACATATGTAGAGTTGTACTCCACTTTTGGCATGCTATTGTAGGCATATAGTCAAATGATTTCTTGTTAAGAGAGGCCTTATGGTAAATTTAGGTTCTGATCTACAAAGGGTTTTTGATGTACAAAGGTTTCACTGGATGATGTAAGCTGAGACTGGTAGCTTAAATCCAAACAGAATTGAAAACTTTCATAAATGCTCTATTCTCAACACAAATGGCCAAAAATAGATTATCAGCTTTTTGAAAAATGTAGCACAAAGAAATAGGTATTGGCATGCTGGGTACAGTGGGAATTTATTCTGAATTTAAGTGTCAGTTTAGACTACCTTTTATTGGGACCCTAGGTGGTGAACTGCTTTTCAGAAATATGGAATATTTAGCAGGTCCAAACTGATTGTGGGAGCTTCGGAAGGAAAACATGCAATGCTTTCATAAACAAACAATGTAATAAATACTGTTTCATTATTTAACCATAAAGCATCTACTAAAGGATTTGTGTTGCACTGCCATTAACATATTTTAAGTAAACAGTTTGGAAGGAATATGAAATTGACCATGTGTGTTTACAGTAATATCTGCAAATGAAATGCTTTTGCTAGTACTGCCTAACCATGTGGAATGGGGGAAAAATGCACTTATTTGTGTTCTGATTGCAAAATGGCGTGTGTAATTTTCTTCTTCTTTTTAATTTTTTTTAAACAATATTATCATAGAGTCATAGAACTATAGATTGGTTTGTTTTGGAAGGGGACCTTGAAGATCATCTAGTTCCCACCCCTCTGCCATGGGCAGGGTCACTTCCCACTAGACCAAGGTGCTCAGAGCCCCATTCTGCCTGTCCTTGAACGCTCCCAGGGAGGGGCATCCACAACTCCTCTGGACAACCTGTGCCCAGCGCCTCACTACGCTCACTGTAAAGAAGTTTTTTCTAATATCTAATCTAAAACTACTCTCTTTCAGTTTGAACTTGTTCTCCCTTATCCTTTCATTACATGCTCTTGTAAATACTCTTCCCCAACATTCCTGTAAGTTCCCTTCAGGTATTGAAAGGCCACAATTAGGTCACCCTGAAGCCTTCTCTGCTCCAAGCTAGCAAACCTAATTCTCCCAGGCTTTCCTAGTAGGAGAGGTACTCCAACCCTCTTGTCATCTTGGTGGTGCTTTTCTGGACTTGCTCCGCCAGATCCATGTCTTTCCTGTGCTGGCACCCCACCGCTGGACAGTGCAGTGGGGTCTCACCAGAGCAGAGCAGAGGGGCAGAATCCCCTCCTTCCCCTTCTGCCCACGCTGCTTTGGATGCAGCCCAGGACATGTTTGGCCTTCTGGGCTGTGAGTGCACATGGCTGGGTCATGTCCAGCCTCTCATCCACCAGCACCCCCAAATCCTTGTCAGCAAGGCTGCTCTCAATCCCTTCACCTCTCCTCTTGGATTGATACCAGGGATTGTCTGAACCCAGGTGCAGCTCCTTGCACTTGGCCTTGTTAAACCGCATGAGATTCCCATGGGCCCACTACACGAGCTTGTCCAGGTTCCTCTGCATGGCAACCCATCCTTCAGGAGTGTCAACAGCACCACTCAGCTTGGTGTACTTGATCCACTTGTCTATGACAGAACTTTGTCTGCAGTGTATTTTTGGAAGTAGATGAAGATGCCATAAAGTACTGTCTCTGTGTTCCTAACCCTCTTTAATTCACACAGTACTAGTTTTTCACGTAATATGCTCATGTTTGAAAAGTCTTCCTCACCTTCCCCTCTAAGTATGCATATTAGAATCATTAGCACAGAAGTGTGTTTTAAGTATCTCATTTGGTGTAGGGCCTTGAAGGTTTTCTCAGACTTTGAGATTGATGATTGTTTTGGTATTTGTTTTTAGCCATAACACTTGAATTGCTGGAACTCAGGGGGGAAGAAAAGCTTTTCCTCATACAAGAACACCTGTCTCTAATGACTATTACCTGGTTTAGCTTCTTGCTTTATGTTTGCAAGATCAAATGGTGCAGTATTTCTGTTTTTTACAGCAGCATACCTCTGTTTAAACAAGGCTAAACGTCAGCTCTTTGAAGTGAGAATAGTCTTTTTTCTGTTTGTACATCACTAGCCCAACTGGGTGTCACTGAAAATGGCTACATGAAACTGTATTGTAATAAATGTTACTTTCAGCCTTGTATAGTTGAAACAGATTGTGCAAACAGGCAATTGTTAAAGTAGTATACATAACATTTTAAATTTTAATTCAGCTTTTGCTTTTTCTGGGACTTTTTCAGGCATTAAGAGATTATATTTTTTCTGCATCACATAGTATTATGTTGCTGATATGGTAAGTTTTTTTTTAAAAAGGGCATTACTTCAGCCCTGTGGCAACTCTATCTATGCTTAAAACTAAGCAGCTTTTGTATAAATTACAAAATTATTACCTTGATTTTTCTTACTGCTTTTCCTTTCAGTAAGCACTTGTAGATCATGAATTCATGTAATGGTTACGGAAGAAATAAGAAATGATTCTTCTGATTAAATATTTCAAACATAAGAAGAAGAGAGATGTCTTCCTCTGGAAATTTTTTGTTCTTGACTGCTTCTGGGAGGTGTCTAAATTAATCCCCTTTAGTGATTCATGTGGGATAACCCACATTACTTCAGCCACACAGATTTGTGAGAGCTGGATATTGCTGTTTTGAAAATTGCTTCTACCTGAATAGGTTTCATCTTGAACTTTGTGGTTGTGGGAACCGAAACCTTGTCTAATGATCAGGAGACACAGCTCTGTTTAGCTTGTCTAGATATTTTAATTATTTTTAGTGAAACCAGTGTTGGCATTATTATTTACAGAACTCAATTAGGACCAAAGTTAAAGGACAAAACAGAATGGTATCTCAATCAGAAACTGAGAGCTGAAAGGAAAGAAATATGAGTATTTGAATAGAGATGGTAGAATAAATGGTAGAATTCCTTCAACGAAGGAACAGAGAAAAAGATGACAATTTGAGAAAGACCATATCAAACAGAAGACAGCAAGAGAGAAAGTAGCATAGGGAATGAGAAGATGAAGAGACATTTAAATGTTTTCTCTTGAGAGGGGAACAAGAGCAAGAGAAGTTAGTTTATGTAGAAATGAATCTTCTGTTAATGAGTTGTTCATTGTGGGTATGGCAATGTTACAAAGCCAAAACAAAAAATGCAGAGTCAAACTAAAATGTTTATATAACATGGAAGAAACAGGAAAAAAAATCATGGTTCCTATATCCATGTCTAGACTTTATTGGTCCTTTATTCAGCAAAATACACTTGTAGGAAGTATATGTGTGAAACCAGGTAGGTATTGCACGCTGGAGAAAACTAAAACCAAAAACTGAAAGAGGTGACATTTTCTTCCGGAAAAGAGAGTATATTTTCTATAGAAAATACTCTTGTCTTTGGTTTAATTTACACCAATTCTGCAAAGAAGACTTTTAAGATAGCTAATAAAATTGTTAATTGCTTCTCTAAATTCAATTTTAAAGATATTACTGATAGTGCAAATATTTGTTTGAATGCACATTAGTTTGCCCTATAATAATTTGAATTTAACTTTTCATTTTTCTAGAGGCAATGACAAAATACATTTTTCCTAGTCTCAAAGGGACTAGTAACCTTCCTGTTGTTAGCTCTTTTAAATATACTAATTGTTCTGCTTTTAAATTAATAATATTAATCACTCTTTCCAATCTCTTACTACACTGAAGTATAGATTGACTTCCTTTCAGATCTAAGGACTTTGGGTGTCCAAAAACCTTCCCTCTGCCTCATCAGTTAATTTATTAAAGCATTATTTTGCTGCTAAGTGTTTAGCCTGAATCTAGCTTGGGATCAGAAGCCCAAGAGAATCTAGCTTGGGATCAGAAGCCCAAAAAATTGGTTCTTTTGACAAATTTCTTCTCCTGAAGAAGTGAAGCAGGCCAAGACCCTTGTTTTGCTAATCTACAGCACTTTGTATATTTTTTGGGAACACTTCTACCTTTTTGTTAATGACTTGTGGAAACTGGCTCAATGTGGCCTACGCCTGCTTCAAAAGTTGTATTGGAATCCCTACATAGATTTCATGGTCTGCTTGGCATTGGTTTAAAATGATATTAACATTATTAAGTTAAAATGCTATTAAGATAAAATGTTGGCGTGAGTTAAAATATTAAGTTAAACCATACACACTCTGGAGAGTGTAGCAACTCCTAGAAAGATGTAATAAGGAGAAAGTAAATAAAAAAATTTAATAGCTGTGCAGGAAAGTGATGCCTTTTCCTGGTCTTAAAATCAAGAGTCACACACATTTAGAAGGGGAAAAGGGATTTTACCTTGGTATTTATTTTAAGGATCCTTAGGTGCACACATCCAGGTCATATGCATCGAGATGCACCCTACCAAGTGTGCCCCAAAAGATCAGGTATAACATTCTAGGTCTTTACTAATTAGCAGATCTATCAAAGATTCCCCAATGAGAGGCTCAAGTGAGCCCCCCCTCCCCAAGGAACCTTCCCCTGGATGGTTCTATCTTGGTTTACAGAATGTGTTCTGGAGAGGACCTTGGGGTCTGGGGCACACTGATCCCTGGCTACAAAGCCTCTAAAATGTTTAGTCTCTTAGCTTGACAAACAAGTCCAAGAATGTAGGCAAAAAGCACTAGGAATACAGAAGTTGTAAAAAAGGTATAACAGGTATAAAAGAAAAGGCAAAAATCTTCATGGCATCAAAAGAATAACAGAGGCTAAAATTTCTGGCACAAAATACGATGAGGTGATCTAAGACAGAGCACAACCCACATGAAGATTAGTTAATACAGAACACCTGTCTTGGGGCATTGTTTTAGCAGTGTCTATGCATAGATATAAATACATAATACTTAACAGTGTGAATCTTTATCCACCTTACCCCTTAGAATATTTGAAAATTTATTGATAGTGTGTTTATTTACAATGATGTTTTATGGACCTAAACACAAACCGACAGTAATGAGCAATTCGTGTCACTAAATCCATTTTTATGTGAATTATCATATTCAGAAAGCTGTAAGGGTAGTTAATGAACCTTGCTGATGTTCTTGTTAGAAATGCCTGACTTAGACCCTGATCTCCTCTTTAAACCTTGGTAATGATCATGCCTCCATAATTTAAAATGTTTATTGTTTCCCTTCATGATACCATAATTGTACTAGTCTTTTTTTTTAAAAGGCATTTAGTAAAAGTGGCTTGCAGAAATAAAGAAATATTAAACTTGCATTTGATTTTCTGTCTCCAAATCTAACTCTCTTTGTGGATCTTATAAGAGCAATATACTTATGTATTTAAAAGGGTCTAATAAAGCATGGGTTGACCAGGAAGATGCAGCTGCCCACATGTGTTCCCCATTAGCAGTGCGCACCCTGACCTCTTTTGCAACTGCAAACTAAAATGTGTATGAACAGATCTTTAAGCTAGTTCTTTGTGACTACAGTTTGAACATTAGTTTTTTTTACAACTAAAGGCATTTGTAATACATAAAGAAATTGAGCTGATAAAAAACTAAGCACAACTTATTTAAAAATACACAAAATTATGGTTCAGATTATTCTTTGGAAGAAGAGGGGAAAGTGTGGAAATAGCTTGTTAAAAAGTTTTAAATTGCTTTTGTTGATAGAATGCCTAGCAGTTCTTGAACACAGATGACTTGGGCCATCTCTGTTCTCCTTATGGAGCTGTTGTCAGCTCAGCTACGGGGGACAGTTAGAACCAGTATCACAATCCACATTCTTTTTCTCCACTGGAATTCTTATCTCCTTTCATTTTAAGCAATTTTAGGAAGAAAAGAGGGTATTGCAATGCTGTGGGACACTCCATACTAATCTACTGGATGCAGTTTCCTCTGTCATTAGCCAGGTGGGCAGCAGGGAGAAAACGTGTAGATGTTCACAAGTTTTGCATTATTCCCTCTCTAAAGCCCAGAGGAAGCCTCTGATGTTGCAAAGCAATCAAAATAAAATGAAAACTTCTTTGGAAGGCTTCAAAAGAAGTCACTGTGGATTGAGTAATTATTTAACGTAATAAGACATTATTTTCTGTCCTGTGTTATCCTCTCTGTAAACCTGTCCCCTTGGGCAGGGCTTTAATGGAGAATAAACAGGGCCAGTAGTTCTGTTGTTCAAAGATATAAAGTCCTTTGCAAAAGGATCACTGAGAGAAAATCTGTGTCTTGAGAAATCTGTGGGTAAAGTAACTAAACTACTTGCTTTAGGGATAGAGGGGAGAGGATATTGAGACATGGGTAACTCTGTAGTAATTCAAATTCATGTGTTCTGGTGTTGGTTGGTTTTTGTTTTTTAAGGATACAATTTATTCCTGCATGTAGCTGTGGCTAATATTGTTGCTTATTTGTATTCAAAACCAACTTATACCAGCTAAACTGCATCTGCCAGAAAATCCTTTTTTCTCTCCTTTCTCTCACCATCCAAACAGTGAGGCTTGTGTTTGAATTCAGCAGCCTCTTTGATGTCTGATCATTTAGCTGGTTATTTCAGAACTCAGGTTAATTGAGGACATGGTCTACAGTTGACTCAAGAGTTGCTCTAATAAGATTATGTTTATTAAATTGATTAAAGAACTGTTTGTCCCCATAATCGACTATGAGAATGTTATTTGTGGTGTTAGAAATGGATTAAGATACACTCAGCCAAACTAAACATTTGTATAACAAGTTTTATTTGTGGAGAGTAGTACTGCTGGATTTTGCACATCTTTTTTCACTTGCACTAGTGCATGTCAGGGGACAGCTTTTTCTGGATCTCATTTGCTTACAGGGATCCATTGACCTGTGCTAATCTTTCCACCTGGCAACTGCTTGATATGTAGCAGCATGGCAGTGAACCAGAGGTGAAAATTGGTCAGGAATTCCTGGCTGTCCACAGGCCAGGGTCAGTGAGTTGTCCTTTTTCAGGGGCTTTCCCTTTTTCTTTGTTTTCACAGCTTCTTTACATCTCAGCAAAGAGGTAAAAAGTTATTTCAGACTGAAAGAGTAGCTGCAATTTTACCTCTTTTGAAAGCACAATAATACAAACAAAATTACAGGAAGACCTCAAGGGAAATATTTGATGGATTTTATTTTCCAATAAATGAACTCATTATTGGCATTAAGAAGAGCCACACCATAGAAAGAGGAAGATAGAATATTTTTGGAATCTTCAGGAAGTATTGTAGGTAAAATTTCACTTAGAAACAGAGCTCTGCCACAATGGAGGAAAACTCAAATTATAAAGGGCCTTCCCAATATAACTGTGAAGTTATCCCTTCTTTTTTCTCCAATAACAATGAGGTTAAGGCTGGCTCTTGCAGAAAAGTCTGCTTATCTTTCTTCTCCCATAAAATTTCTCTGTCCAAAATGATCTTCCAAGCACCTAGACAATGGGTACATGCCTATATTATTTATCTGCAGTGGTATGACTGCAGTCAAGCTTCAGATCAGAGAAGGAAATTGTTCCATGTTAGCTACTATTTTCATATTGGTCCCAAATTGTAAGACCACTTATGGGAGCCAAGTTATTAGGCTCAGTTATTAAAACTAAAGTTTACCATTTTGTTTAAATCTACACACCTTACTTATCATGGCCAAGGTTTTTGTTTTGACATCAGAATTTTTTTATTAGGAACCAATTGAAGTTTTTAATCAGTAAGATATAAACAGTTTTGTGAAACACTGTAGAATGGTCATTTATCATTAATGTGCTTCAAAAGTATGATGAAATACAAGTGGCCGAGATTAAAAAATCTCTAACTAGGATATTTATTTTAAAAAAAATTTGAAAAGCTAACCAGAATTAAAGAAAAAAAGCAGACAGCAGAAATTGTAATCAAGGGCTTTTGTGTACTAAAGAGCTATTGTGAGTTTTTTTGTTCAAGCAGAGAATTAAGAGAATTTAACTTTCTACATTTTGAATATTTGGTTGATTAAAAAGAGAGTTTTCATGTTTATTGTCTATATATAAAAGTAGGGAGAATGACCATGAAATTTTGCCACTGAGAAATGGTGAAAACTAAGTGACTAATGTCTTTAAAAATCACAAAGATTTTCTTAAAACAAGAGAGGATTTAACGACCCTAATGGTACCTTCTCAAGTCTTCTGCATGTAGAATTAGATACATAGGGTGTGAGTGAAAAGCTCTTATGCCAGAGTTTTGATGGCAGTCACTAGTCAGAAATTGCCTCCATGAACTTTTATAACACATGTGAAGCTGTAAAATGCTAGTATTTCAAGTTAAATATCACAAAGATTTATGAACAATATGATTCTATCAAACTGTAGTCTACTCCTCATCTTTAGACAAGATGAGGCCACAGGCAGATGCAGAGCCTGAGGGCTTCCTCCCAGTCTGTTCCAAACAGTATCTGTGCAGAGCATTCAACAGCCTGCCATGTGTATGCTCACACTGCCTAAAAGACATATTTCTCAAGACAAACTCTGGTATCTAAAATATCAGCGCATCACAAATTGGAAAATGCTGATCATGTCTTTAGATGCCTACTGTTTAAATAAGCAAATACATCAAGGCCAGAACTTTGGACAAAATGCAGGTATTCCCAAATTGCTCCAGTGTTATAAACACAGAGAGCTGACTAGAAAGGTCAAGAGGGTCAAATATCATGTTTAGGTCTCTATCATTTTTATCTCCACACTTGCAGGTCTTTTCTTTGTATTATGACATCTTCTTTGCCACTTGGAGCAGTATGTTGATATGCTTTTTTTTCTGCTTCAGAACTTTTCATATTCAGTATTCTTCCCTACTTGTATACTAAGCTCAGTATAAGCTTCCCTCACTCAGGAAAACCAAAATTTTAGAATGGACTGGCACACCTTTTGAAAAACTGAGCCTTCAAGGGTAGAACAGTGGAAATTTTGGAGAGTGCCAACTGCCCATCATTTGAAATGTAGTGCTGTTGGATTTTTGTTATCCTTTTTTCTTGTTTTATTGCAGAACTTTTTTCTTTGGTGCTTCAGTACTTTGGCATTTATATTGCAGACATGATAACATGGACTATAAGCTGATAAGTGAGCTGCCGCACAGTTTCTTCTGCCTCACTACGTATTTAACAATTAGTTTTTCTTAGAGTCCTCATACATATGAGGTTTAGCTCTGCTACAATAGTCATGAAATTAGGATGTCTGAACAGTCTTTAAAATCCTTATAAAGTAATGTTAATTCCTTTGAATTCTTGCTATAGTTGCTTATGTCGGAATAAGTCTTTGTACTCTGTTTTCTATTTTCCAAGATGCTTAAATTTGATGTAAAAAGACCATGTTAGCCCCAAATATTTTTATTTCCTTGTTCTTATGGAACACACGTGAAACATATGCTCATTAGTTACAGGGATTAATTTAAATCATATGTTTTCAAATGGCCAACATCAAATAAACTTAGGGAGTAAACATGGACAGGTAAACAGGGAGTAAACAGGGAGTAAACTGGGACAAACTTGGTAAACAAGCTATGAAGTGCAGCTGAGTGTAGAGATGATTATCCAGAGGTAGGGTTTGTGAGTACTGGGCAAGTAGAGCAATTTACTTTTGGATAATAATGCGATTTTCTCACACAATATGCCAGATTACTTCTCCCTCAGCTCTGCTCTTGCTACTCTCAGTAGTATTATCCATTTGGTGCACTCAGTTCCTGAGCCTTTGCTGGCTAGTGCAAAGACCATCAAGCAGCATGTGTGTGCACATGCACATGCCTGCACTGCTGCTGTTGTGAATTTTCTTATTGGCTCTTAGTTGTTCACAAAATCCAGAGCAGTCATTAATTTGTTTCACCAAGCAGAGGCAACTAAGTTGCTGGGGCACATGAAGGGAGGTTAATATTTTCTCTCTTGGTAGCAAAAAAAAATATTCCTACATTGCTTGATCAGAGGAATTTATTGTATTTATCATCTTGTTCCAGATTACACTTTTTAGTGTTTGCTTAATGATCAGACTCTAAAGGGGATCTATTTATTTACAGCACTATGCATGATCTCTGCAGTGTCACATATCATAGACAAGTGTAAAGGCATTTGAAAATATATTATAGAAGGCTTTTATTAGGTATTTCTTGATATGTTCTTCTGTAGGGTGAAAAATTGGAATGTTAACCTAACCTAAATTTTAATGATATCCACTTACTGTGGATACTATTTCTTTCTATCACTGAGACAAGTGTTTGTAAGTACATGCATTTTTTTTTTTCTTCTGATGAGCTCAGTATGCTTTCAGTGCCCAATTATTTACCATTAGAAGTCATTGTCACTACATCAGTTCTACAAATTTGTGAGATGAGGCTCATGTACTCTAAACAGATTGTGATACATTTGGGGAACAGTGGGAATTTTCAGTTCAATGATATCTTTTTGAAGTAACTTGGCCTGAGTAATACAGAAATAGAAGCAGTGAGCCCATGATGTGGTTACGTAATGGAGATGTAAAGAAGAGTGGAATTAAAATAAATACTGTGCATAAAACCAGTTCCAAAAGTCTTACCCACTAATACTTATGGATATCCATCTGAGAGAAAACAATTTTTAACCAGATTTAATTTTAGGACTTTTTGAATGCCAGATACAGGAAAAGCAGATTAGGCACCCCAGACCAGCCCCATTTCAGCAAGCCAGTGTAACTTCAGCAGCAGTAAGTGCTGAGTCAAGCTGGACCAAGGAAAGAAAGGCTTGCTCAGTTGTGGAGGATTCATCAATGCTCTCCATGCATCATCTGGGAAGGAGTTCCCTCACAGATGTACACCAGCTTAGCCCTGAACCCCTGGCTGCACCATCTAACACACATGATTAATTACCTTTCATGGAAAAGCACACCTCTCCTTTGCTGTATGCAAATATAGAATTTTCCAAAGACAATACACAGATGGTATAAGATTCAGACCAGGACCAGAGAAGAGTTAGTCTGACATCAGATGATTGGTCAAAGACAAAAGCAGGTGTTCCTTGTCATTAATAAGCCAGGCTGTCATCTTTGTAGTTATTGCATTGTTCAGAATAATTTTTATTCAGAACACTGTTTAAAAGTGTTAAAGTCTTGCAACTTGGTATTGGTGTATTTGGAAAGGCATTTATTACAGCTGTTTCCATTCTGTGTTTTTTTCACAGGGAGACATCGTGATGCTGACTGATCCTGACTCTAAAGCTGAGAACGGAAAACCTGTAATTTTACTAATTTCACTATATATTTCCTAAACTCTGTTTCTGCAATTTCATTGAGTGTATACAATGATAGAGAGTGATAGAAAATATAATGGCTATTTTATTTGTGATAAATTCTACAAGAAATTCCTTCCTTGTCTCACAGTGTAACTGTCCCAATTCTATAAAAAGTTCACACCATGCTATCATCTATCCTCTTTAAACAGACTAAACTAAATATGTATTTAAACTTGCATGCACCTAGTTTCTTATTTTGTAATAATTTTCCATGTGCATTAAAAATCCACATTGTTTAATTTCTTTTCTTCCTTCTGTTTCTGTCTACATGAAATGACTAAATCCTGTTGTTTTTAAGGACCTCTAAACAGACATTGACCATCCGAAGAATAAATGAGTCAAAATATAGTCTCATTAACAGGTTTTAGAACTCTACAAACACAGCTAACTCTTAGTAGCTTTGATGATCTTAAATATACTAACATTTTTAATGAATTAAGTGAATAACCAGGACACTAATCATGTGTCCATATATCTGACCAGAAAAAGAATGGATCAGACTAGGAAACCCTGGCTAGGGAAATCCAGTACACCTAAACAGTTACTATTATTAATGCAAGCCATCACATTTAGCCTAAAAATTTGCAAAGATCAAACCAAATATCAGGGAAGCGATTCTTCTTTAGTGTTCTTGGGTCCTTTTTTGCAAACAGCCTTGCTTCTCCAGGGACCATCTGAAAATATTTTTCCAAAGACTGGGTTTTACCTGATCTACAATACTATAATTCCTCAATTTGATAAACAGTCACAAACACAGAAATTGTAGTTCACAGTGTTGAAAATTCCTTTGAGGATAGACAGTTATTTCTCTAGTTCTCTGTCAAGGCAGAAGCTGTTGATTTTTTGCTTATATTTTTATGGAAAGAACTCGCAGTTCTTTTGCACCTACTGAGTTCAGATATTACAGATCTCTGCTTAGAAAACAGGTTGCAAAGATTGTAATTTTGAACTTTCCTTTTGCATGTGGGGTCCATTGAAAGGGTACAGATCAGGAGCCAGCATAAAGTGAAACTGTTCATATTTGAAAGTAGATTTTTCTTTTTTCGATGAAGACTGAATTTTTTGCCATTGTTTTGGAGAAGTCCAAAAATTCCTGTTGGACACTGCAGGTCATTTTTTCTTTGTTAATTATTCTTAAGGATGATAGGGCAGTAATGTTTGCCCTGCATTGTTCAGTGATACATGATTTCAGTTCATTAGGCAAGATTCTTTTATTCCAAGTGCTGCAAACCAAAGAAAATCAGTCCTCAATCACTACAGAGGTGTTTGTTCACCTTGTTTCTCATTCACTCTGACTATAAAAAATAAGTCTACTTGAGACCACGCAGCAGTATAATTGACTTCAAGAAGCAGTTGTCATAGGGATTTTGGTATGCAGAATTGCCTTGCACCTCCTTTTAAACACATTCAAAGTAACAAGTCTTTGTTGACATTCACAATTCATACAATTTATATCCTTTGAAAAAACCCCTCATATTATGGATCTTGGCAAATAATATCTAAAGTTTGTTATAGAAATTATGTCCATTTTTAAAAGTGATGTACAAAGGGCAGGAAGGAATATTAGTTTCTTAGCTTCATATTCCACTTTACTTTTTATAGTCTATCTAAAAATCAGAGAGAAGGTTCTTTTCTAACCAGTACTAATCACAATTTGCTGGAAACATTGTTATTGTTGTTGTTGTTTTAATATGGTAACTGATGTGGTGAGTTTTTTTCTGGCAGTAATTATCAATATTGTCTAAAGAAAGCAAAGTCCTGGGGACACTAGTTCTTTCAGAGAATGAATAGGAGGAATTTTTAGCCATGTTATTCTCAATTAGTCTGAGAGGGTTTAAACACATCTGTATGTGTATTTATTCTGAAGTGTGGAGATAAATCCTAGAATTAAATATGCTTTTCAGAAGCTTTAAAGACACTTCATGACAATGTTGGATCTTGACTTGAACTGTCTTTTCTTTAATTCTTTCAGCTGAAGGAGTTCTTTCCCTCTAGAAATCAGGTCTGATGAGGAGTGGCTGAGGGAGCTGTAGTTGTTTAGCCTGGAGAAAAGGAGGCTCAGGGGACACCTTATCACTCTCCACAGCTACCTGAAAGGAGGGTGTAGCCAGATGGGATTGGTCTCTTCCATGTCTCAAGGAAGAGAGACAATGGCCTTAACTTGCAGCAAAGGAGTTCAGATTAGATATTAGGAAAAAAACCCTGAAAGAGTGATTAGGCAGTGGAATAAATTGCCCGTGGAGGTGGAGGAGTCACCATATCTGGAAGTGCTCAAGCGATGTCTGGATGTGGCCCTGGAGGATATATATGGCTTCATGCCACGCTGGCCCTTTATGGTGATGCTGGATTGATCGCCAGACTGGGTGATCTTGAACATGGTCTTTTCCAGCCCTGACAGTTCTGCAATCCTGTTTCCAAAAACAGTTTAGTCTAGGAGCAGAAAGCTGAAATGAGTGTCCCTTGAAGAGTCAGGTCCTTTTAGTATAGATTTCAGAAAATTTTTTTCAATTTCATATACTGACCCCTTAAATATTCTTCACAGTAGTTCAAGGTGACCAAAGTGTCTTGTCTACATACACCACAGTCCTCTTGTGTAAGCAGCAATAAGCAAATGGCAGAGGCACTGGAAAGATGCAACATCTCCCTTGCAGAAATGCATGGGGGAGAGTGAAGAATAACTGCACTGATCTTCAGAATATGGAGCAAGGTTTGAGGAAGGTATTGTGGAATATCTTCTAGGCTTGGCCGCAAATAAATATTACTTAAAATAAATCAGAGAAGAGCATACAGCCCAAATTAAAAACAACTAGATTTTGTGCCTCCAAGTTCTTCTCTGGGATGGGGCAACTCTGGATGTACAGACAGAGTGGGGAAGGAGAGGCTGGAAAGCAGAAATGAGTGCAGGAAAGGGACCTGGGTGTCCTGGTCAATGACAAGGTGAGTATGAGTGAGCAGTGCCCTGGCAGCCAGGAGAGCCACCCGTGTCCTGGGGTGCACCAGGCACAGCATCACCAGCCGGGCAAGGGAGGGGATTGTCCCGCTCTGCTCTGCACTGGGGCGGCCTCACCTCGAGTGCTGGGGCAGGTCTGGGTGCCACAACACAGAAAAGCCACTGAGCTGTTAGAGAGTGTCCAAAGGAGGGCACGAGGATGGTGAAGGGCCTTGAGGGGAAGCTGTGTGAGGAGTGGCTGAGGTCACTTGGTCTGCTCAGCCTGGAGAAGAGGAGACTGAGGGGAGACCTCGCTGCAGTTACAACTTCCCCATGAGGGCAATCAGGAGGAGCAGGTACAGAGCTGTGGTGACAGTGACAGGACCCGAGGGAATGGCCTGAAATTGTGTCAGGGGAGGTTTAGATTGAATATCAGGATGAGGTTCTTCACCCAGAGGGCACCGAACAGGCTGCCCAGGGATGTGGTTGCAACACCAGCCTGACAGAGTTCAGAGGTGTTTGGACAATGTTCTCATACACATGATGTGACTTTTGGGGATGGTGCTGTGGAGGCCCAGGACTCAATGATTCTTGTGGGTCCCTTTCTACTCGTCATATTCTGGGATTAGGTGACTAAATTGCAATGTGGGTGTCCAAAACCAAACAAGATTTGTTTGCTTTAGAACTGGTCATTGTTAAGTAAACCCATTTAACTTACTACTTCAGTGTGGTCCAACATGGTAACATTTTACAATAAGTGCCTGACGGATGAAATAGAAACTAATGATCCATTAGTACTGTGATGTCTAAACCAAAAGAGGAGTGTAATTTTTTTTGTTCATTTGGTTAGGCTCAATTTACATCAAAATTTAACTGCAAATAATTTGCATTTTCCATAAACAGTTTTGATAGTGTTCATATTTTGTTTAAATTATATAAATAACAAAATTCCTTAATTTTGTGCACACCAAAACACATAAATACTCCTGCTTCTTAAAGTTACCACTGATTCAAACCCCTGCTATATTGTCCTTCTAACAATACAGTGCTGTAAATTGTCTTGTAGCTGTTTTAAAAACTATACCTTTCTTTTGGCTGCACTTTTAAAAGTACTTTTGACACCAGGTTGCTATGTTTAGGATTGTAAAGAGAATGGAGTGACTCATTGAAAGTCTAATTCTACCCATTTTAATCTTGCCTCCTGGTTTATACTATCTTAGAAGTGTTATTTGATCTGGAAGATAATTCTGAAACCTTCCGATTACTGCTGGGTGACTTCTGCAGAAAAGGAATTACCAATGCATTAAATTTGAATTAGCTTTGAGAAATCATGCAGATGTATGCACAGAACATTACAGCAATGCTGTCTCCAAGGCACAGCAGAATTGCCTTTATGCAGTTTTAAAGAATCACTTGAGCAACCCTTAAATTGCACACATGGTGAAGCTGAGGCAGCATCTTTACTTAAAAAAAAAACCAAAACAAACATGCATATACATGTACACAGAGCAAATAAAGCTTTGAGAGTCGTCTTTCAGGGAAATCTGATCACAAACAGACTGCTGCTGAATGGGCCATTTGGGCTCAGACCTGTCGTAGTGGAGAGCACTACTGCACACACTGTGGAAGTGTCACTTAGACTAATGATTATGAATTATGCAGAGGGTCACATCCTCTTACTTACAAGTCATTTCCACATTTTCCCTTTAGACTGCCTAGCCCAGTTCAATTTTTTTTTCTTTTACTGCTGCTAGCAAATAACATGCAGAATGAATGCCAAGACCTTCATTTATTCACATTTCATTTTCCTCCCATAACTTCAAGTCAGAAAAATGATGGAACAGTTAGAGGTAGGGAAAGAGAGACAGCTGCTACTAGTGGATTGGGAAAAAGCTCCCTTCATTTCACTAGGTCTTTGAGTAAAGTAGGACAGTAAAAAGCTGTAGAAACTGTGTGGTTCACTTCAGACTGTACTCCAAGCATTTATGCCAGAAACATAATATCTGCATTTTCCCCATTCAGAAAAAAAGGGATATAGTTTGACATATTTTTAAAAAGCACTGCCATTTTGGAACGACTTACCTGACAACAGCAGGGTGCATGACCTTCCCCTGTCTTAGTGCTAACCAGGTGATCTACTGCACAGATGAATAGGAGCCCCAGCATGGCTCATGGAGCCACTGTGGAGCAGGAGGTGTGATAAACATGGCAAATGCTTCCCTGGCCTGGTTGGGTATGCCTTGGAACGTCCTTGACACTGAATGGGAAGATGACACACTTGGAGGGCAGCAGCTGAGCAGAATGTTGTGGCAGCCAGAAAGATGAAGGATTGCTTACAGAAGAGTGTCTGGGAGGATGTTTTCCTTTCCAGAGAGTTTGTCTTTCTCTCAGTGTTTCTGGGTACTACAGGGAAGGCAAACAGGCAGTGTCCAGCTCTAGGAGGTTTCTCCCACAGAAGCACTAAAGGAGGAAAAAGACTGTTAACTAGGAGGATAGCTGCTTTTCTTAAAGCAAGTATGCCTCTTCCTAGCCTTTCTTTAAAGGTACTTAATGTGGTAGAAAATGTAGTTCATCCCTTAGCACTACAGAAGCATTCCTCAGACTCTCAACACTTCAGCTGTAATATTTCTCTGTTAACATCTACTGGTCGTGTTTTCCATTAGAACTCCAGAAAAGTTTTGATCTGTGTTTCAACATGTACCATTCATTCAGGAAAGAAAAATAGAAGCATTTCCCAAAGCCTTTCCTCCTTGCTAGCTTATGGTTGCGTTTAATATCTATGCCTGAGAGCACAATGTTTCAATGGACAATTATTTGTTATACTGCCTGGAATGGGGTTTGGCTGAACAGATATTTATTGGCTACATGGTACTTAGCTCAGCTGGTTAGAGCAAGGTGCGGATAACACCAAGGTTGTGGGTTTGATCCCTGTACAGACCACTCACTTAAGAGCTGGACTGAATGATCCCTGTGGGCTCCTTCCAAGTCGGAGTATTTTGTGGTTCTGTGAAAGGTTCTGTCTTGCAAGACTGTATAAAATTTAAGTTATATTTGATTTGTAAAATGTGATACTCTGTTATTTAAAAACTTTTTCGAAGTACATTTAATAATGCCCTCAGAGACAAGTCAGTTAAATGGACTCCTTATTGCACAGAAGTAAACTGCATTTCCATCAGAAAAGATTGACCTAATGTTTAAATTTTGTGGTATGTGCTATGAGTAAATAAATTTGGGCTTTCTGTGATGAGGATAAAGAGCACCTGTAACCCTCCTATATATAAATGTAGGGGCTACTAGTTTGAACAACCCACATAATGCCAAACATGAGGACAGAGCAAGAGGCTTGCAACAGCTTTTTAGCATTTGTCAACCCTAAGAATGCAAGCAGATAAAAAAACCCGCAAAACTGATTACCCCTAGGAGAACATCAGCTGGAACTTTTGTAAGACTAATTTGACACAATACTAAAATGCCATTGACAGTTACCACTCCATCATGACTGAGCTTCCGGTTTCCCTGCAGTAAATAGAATGGATAATCATCCATTTTCAACCCTGAACCACCCTCTATTTCTGTTCTGCTTTTTTGTTAATGCTTTTTTTTTTTTCTGGTGTTATTTTCAAACAAGAGTTCCAAGTATTTCTCCCACAGATTCTTTCCAATTAAAGCAGATGAATGACAAAGACAGAATATGTAATAGGCAAGAATGGCTTAAAAGAACCAGTCTGGGTGATGAACTAACAAGTTCATTTGTCTCTCTTTTCTGTTCCTAAATCAGATGTAATCAGATAGCTTTTTGTAGGTGCCACCTGGAAGCAAACCAAAAATTAGCACAGATTATGAAGTACAGATGGAGAAACATGGCTAAGTCACATGTCATTGCATGGTATGTTCCAGTTTTTCAGTAGCTTTAAGCATAGGATAGACAGGGTATGCTGAAGATTACAAAGATCTCTGATACAGATCACCATGTGAGATCTTTCTACCATTTACTGCTGTGATTCCAATTGTTTAAAACTTCTAGGGATGCATCTAAACACTCTTCTAAGTCCTGTTGTTCATATCAACTGACAGAAAGTGCTTTTCATTTCCATCCTGTTTTGTTTTGTTTTTTTTAACTGAGGGGTTTATTCCTTGCTGAGCTTCAGGTCAAATGAGCAGGAATACTACTGGTATGCTGAAAATACTGTGTACTGGGGTTAGGGAGCGACAGAAAACATGTGAGAGTATATAGCATGTAGAAAGGGATGGTGTGGTTATATTTATTTCCTTTAAGAGTAGCAATAATCAGGAGGCCTTCCTTCTCCCAAGGACATATATCAGTTGAAAGCAAAAGATTTGTAATATACTTTTATACACACTGACTCTTTGATGCTGTGTTTATATTAGGGTACAAACCATGGTTATCCACGGTTATTCCAAGGGACTCCAGAATGCTGATATTCTGATGAAGGAAATTAAATCAAATGGTTAACTTCAAAGAACATCTGATTTTAAATAAAAATAGTAAGTCCCATTACAGTAAAATACAACTTATGTGTATTTATGTATATGTATAAATATATAGAGACCTTAGCAGAAATCCCTTAACCATTGCTATAGACATGATTTCTCTGTGTGTGGTAAGGGAATTCTGTGACTTGATACTCTGCTCGCCTTCACTTATATAATGCAGAACTTGAACAGTGCAAGTAAAATTTATCCTTCTTTTGTCTTGACAGAGAAATGAACAGCATAGTGTAGCAGATTGCTTTGATCCATAGTGGAAGCAGACCATTACAATGTAATCTACTGAAGGGATAACATTAATTTTTAAGTATTCTCTGGGCTTTTTGACTTCTTTTCTGGAAACCAGATATACTGTAGATGACTAGATATCTTAAATCCTCTTCAGCACATCTGCCTATGTGGCCTTTCCTTTCCCTTCCAGCAATGTGCAAGGACTGGGAAGAAGAAATTTGAATGAACAGAGGGCTGAAACAGCCTTCAGCACTGGAGATGAAGCAGCAGCTTCGCAGCTCCCTCAGACCTCCCATGGCTGGAGTGACCTTGCCAGTGTTGCCGAATGGACACAGTCTCCCCTCCACCACCTGCAACCCCTAGCTTCCTTTCAGCCCCTAAGAGCTCTTCCATGCTTCTCCATGCAGTTGTGCTGTGGCGTCAGCTCCATCCCAGGCTGTTTGGGGCACTGAGGGCGTGTGGCAGGCCCCAATGACTCCAAGGAGGCCGGTGAGCAGGTGGGCACAGCAGCTGGAGAGCAATCCCAGACAGCCGGCAGGTGGATGGAGCAGCAGGGGGGCAACACCAGACAGGCAGCAGGTGGAGAGGGCAGCAGGAGGGCAACACCACTTTGTACTCAACTTGACATTAATTACACTTGTTGGAATCCTGTGTGGCTCCTAAGACCTTTTTTTGGGTGTTAAGTTACAAAATATATTTGTTTAGATTCTGAATATAGCTTCCCCTAATGACTGAAGACTTGGGAGGTGGTTGGAGAGTAGGGGGAAGAAAGAAAGCCTTCTCTGACCTTTAAGCTGTGAAATCTGACCAGACTTTGTGGGCAGGATGAGCTGACAATTTGTTAATTTGCCTCTGACCATCTATGTGCCTAGGAAAAGCCCTTAGAGGCATTAAATGTTGCTGGCCATCTCAATGGCTCTATTGTGTGGAGTTCTGCATTGTGATGTTTGCTGAGGTGCCCAGATGTTTATAATTAATTGAGTCTGATTACTTCTAATTACTCCTTCCTATCTGCATTATCTTGCATTTGTCAACTTCATATGTAGGTAGACCTGCTGCCGATTTAGTTTAGTTTTCTAAGGTCCCTTTGGATATTCTTAACCTTCTCTAGTGGTGACTAATTTAAATAATTGTGCTCTCTGTAATTTTTTCCCACCCTTTCCCCAGAACATTAATAAGGAAAACAGAGTCTTATCCAAGTACAGAAACATGAAGAATCCCATTGCAATCCTGTCATGATGAAAACTATCTTCCTTCCTTCCTTCCTTCCTTCCTTCCTTCCTTCCTTCCTTCCTTCCTTCCTTCCTTCCTTCCTTCCTTCCTTCCGAATTCCTTCCGAATTCCTTCCGAATTCCTTCCTTCCTTCCTTCCTTCCCCGTTAACTTATTTCTAATTCTAGGCAGTATTTTAACCCTTCAGTCCTTACCATTTAAATTTCTCAAGTCTCTTGTAAGGCATTTCAAAGCCCAAGTAAATCATATCTTTAGCAATGACATTATTGTTATACTCAAAGAAATCTGTTAGCTGGGAAGGATGGATTTTTCTTTCTAGAAGATTATTTCCTCCAAAATATCTTGCTCAACTATCTGTTCTATAATTTCAACTACTTTTAATTGCTTTTCCTGATCTGCATTAAAACACAGTATGCAGCTCAGAGATTTTTTGAAGTGCCTATTGTGAGTCCTCCTAAAACCTGATCTACGGTTCAGGCAAACTTCTTCCTCTCCAGTCCCACTCCTTGAAACCTTGTTCCACTGACAAAACTACATTTCAAATAGTGGTTTTAGTCTCTTCTGCTTGTTTCTCTTTATAGAAGAAAGTCAGAACTTAAGAGAAATTTACACACTTCAAAATATTCCCTGGTGACTGCTACAGCTATCTGCTGGAAGAACAACCTGATGTATGTTGTTGTATGAATGATAACACAAGGCCCAGACTCAAAATTATTTCACTCTTCTTGGTATCCTTTATTGTTTATACATGACCTTTCAACATTGGCTCTATGTTTCTGCTGGGCAAAGTTAAGAAACAGAGAAGAGTGCCTTCACCTCCTGTGCTGCTGACTGCTTCCGAGGTCATTGTTCTTCATTTTGTGGCTTTCAGTCCACATGCTAGAGCCTGCTGAAATATACAGAGCTTCTTGGGTGGGACGTTCTGAACAGTCAGGTTGAGGCAAGGTCTACTTGGATAGCGGAATAAACAGGGAAAACTGCTGGGATAAAGACACAGTGAAGGAAATGGTATTCTCTCTACCCTGAAAGATAAATGAATTCTGCCTGTCCACTTCCCTCTGCCTCTCCAGTGGCCAAAAGCAGGGTCTTGAACAGTAGGTGATAAGGGGAAGGGGAACCTACAGGAGCTCTCAGAAAGGTCAGACCATGAAAGGCTTGTAGCTTCCCTTTCCTAATCCTGCTTTCCTTCTGGAAACAGTTGGTCATAGTTTTTAAGGTACAAAGTAGACAATGCATTGCACTGCTCTCTTCCTAAAAGTTGGAGAACTTGTGGGAATAAAAAAGGAATAACCCTCATGATGGTTCCATCTGAACCTTTCGTTCTTTCACTGAAGGCGATCCATTTACCTTTGCCTTAGAGGGGAAGATTTTGACCTGAAGAACTGTATTTTTTCCATTTGTCTTTTGTAAAAGCTATGATGCATTTTTAGTGCTTACACGCACACACATATACCACTCAATATTTTATGAAGAGTTGTCATCCCTTTCTTTCTGAAATAATTTGGAAAAGGCAGGTCTCATCATTTTGCTCAGATTTCATTTGTCTGCAATAGATGGATGTATTCAATTTTCTAAAACAGCACATCCTTTTAATTAAGGCCATTAAAAATGAAACCTGTTTGTAGCTGGTGTTGCTTGGCAGGATACGTAGGAGGAACCTCTGTGTGTTCTTTCGTGGCTGGTACAACATGAACATGATTCACTTAACATTTCCAAAGTATTTTCTTCCAAAGGTTTGAAAAGCCTTAGCAATAGTTAAGTCTTGCAGTTCTATCTGTAATAAGTGGGATCATGTCAATGCAACTGTTCAGCAGTTTAAATGTAAACACAGCATCACATTTTGGGATATCGAATAAGTCTGTATTCCTTAAAAATTACAAGACTGGTGGATTTAAGTGCTTGGAAAAGGTACATGCTTGACAGGGAAAGTGTTCAGAATGAGAGATGGCTCCTCACAGGAATAATAAAGCTACAGCTACCAAAATTTTAGCCTTTCAACAGATTTTGCACATCTGTGGATCTGCTATTTATCCCCACATCCATGAACCGACTGTTTTAGTCCTCCTGTTCTTGTTTGTATGAGGACTGATCATAAGAGGCACCTCGACCCATTTCATTAGGCAAGCAGTCCTCAGAGATGTCAAAAAATCACCTAAATGCCTTGACAGTGGCTACTAGCCTGGACTTTCTATCTCTAATGTCTCACTGATAAGAAAGACAAATCTAAAACCTTCAGTAATGCCTCTGCTATTACACTGTAATTTTTTACTCCTGCAGACAGGATACAATGGGTCGCAGTAGTGTTTAGGAGCCAAAATGATGCATTTAATTGTAAATAATCCAGGCACTAGTTGAACCTCATACAAAATTGAGCATGTTTCTAGTGACAAAATTAGTAACTCTGCTTGAACCCCTTGTTTCTGACCATGCTGGCAGGAGGTTTTCTTGTATTTGGATCTGCTTTGGGGTTTGCAGCCAGCATGTTCAGCAGTCTCCACAGCTCTTCCCCTCTGCATTTGGGCTAATTGTGGGTCTGTGAAGCACATGTGCAGGGGTGGGAGCGCAAAGCAGGAAGGTCAAGGATTGTTCACCTGCGACCTGTAGGGGTTCCTCAGTAAACTTAATTTACAAAGGCTCTGTACTTAGGGCCCCCATCCCTCTAAGCCTTGATGGGGCATTTGATTAATGGTTCTGGAAGTGAAACACACAGAGTGCCCCCTTGGTTTTGAAGGTCGCAGGTAAATCCTGGCCTTATTCTGACTTAAATAATGCATTTATCTTAATGCCACATCTAAGTCATAACCACTCATCAAAGAGGTGACGGGGTAGTGCAGCAATTTCTGTTGAAACATAGAGCACCATGTGATAAATTGCATCTGCAAGACTTGTTTTGTATGTCAGGCACACATTACTTCTAAATCAAATGCTAAAACATGCCTTATTTAGTCAAAAGTAAGCAGAATGCTGTAATTTATAATCGTCTTGAAGCACACTGCAGCGAAAATGAAAGCAGACTATTAAAATTTAATGCCTGTTTGGCGGAGTAGCATATTTCTGGCCACGTTTGATGCAGCATCATTTTCTCACACCATTGTGTATGCACAAAAAGTCAGCTTGTGTTTGCCAACGTTTGTGGAAACTAATTGAAAAAAATGATTTAGCTGTTAAAGTCTGACATCGGGCTGGAAAATTATTGTCAGCAGATACTGATGGCAGTGTCTCCTTTCTCCTCCTTTCACCCCCATCCACTTGCTTCTAACAATTGTCTGTTGTTCTTCAGCACAGCTCCCCACAGAACAGTTGCTAGCAAATATTCATTGTGGTGTCATCTCTGTTTAAAGTCTCGTCCTACACACCTATTCATCTGTGCTAAGTGAACAGCAGCATCAGCTCAAATTAAGCTGGCATGAAAACAGCCACTGTTAATAATTTCTGATGTGATTCAGCTCAGCTTTGGATAACAGGTGAAGATGTTTCATAACGGAGGCAATTACGGCCCTGTAAGCTCTCCCCAGCTGCCTGTTCCACCAGAGGAGCAGGGCGCGGTGGCTGCTGGAGCACACGGCAGGGCCAGCCCAGCTGCTGTCGGCCACGCGGGTTATGTGCCACACCGCGTGGGCCACCTCTCCAGGCAGATGTTGGGCGCAGTGATCAGCCTGCAAAATGCACGACAAGGCCGAGGTGAGAGGGTGGAAGTCAGCACACTTCATCTGACTTCGCTGCAGACCTCTACCACCAGATAAAATCCTTCATGACCACCATTCCTGTGGCTGAATCACAAATTTGGATGATGACCTGTGTGCAGACATTGATGCCATGTGTGCTATATATACGTAACTGAAAACAAGATTACAGGAAGTGCAGAGTTCTATTTCACAAGCAAGAACAAAATCCCACTTGCAAAATAGTAACAATTGGTGAACTTCTGAGACGATAATCAGGTCTGATAAAGAAATAATTGTTTAACATCTGCTCATTAAGATTCAGCTGAAGGAGTAATATGGGTAGAAATTAATAACTAGCAAAATACAAATGAAGCCTGTAATTTCATGTGTGAAATGTTACAACTACTGTGATGGATTTTTAGCTTTTTTTTTTTAATTAAAGAACAATGTACTTCCATCTACTGAATCTCTATTGTTCTATTATTTAAGTTATCTTTCATGTCAGTGCCACATGGTTTGAAGTATATTAAAACATAGTCATATACTTAATTGTGTGGATTTGCAGATGGTTCATTTCCAGCCAAATATTATTTTCCTTAGATCTCAGAAGAAAATGTCTAACAGCCTAAATTGAATTTTTATACATTATGATTTCCGAAATGTACTTCTTAATGGTTTCTGATGTGCCTAAAGGCATGAATCTTGAACTACTTTCTTGGAAATGCGTTAGGGAAAAACTGCAAAATGTGTTGTAGTTTGGTTTTATTTGGGTTTTTTTGGTATTTTTTCATTTGTTTTTTCCTTTTTTTGTCCTGATACAGATAGTGAATTTCAATTTTGTGTGTTAACCTACTTTTATTGTATTGCTGTAGTGTGTTCTTGAGCACTTGTAATAATGAAAATATAACAATGTATACTTCAAAAGTGCTTGATAACAATTCCACCCTATCTGCAAAATGTGTAGTGTATATTGATTTCCAGAAACAAAAGACACGTCTGTTTCCTTTTCAAGGAACAAACCCAGTTCCTTTGAAATACTTGAAGTTTATCTCTTAGACAAGGTAGTGCTGAGATTGACCTATTTCCATATTCCATTTTTTTTTCCAAATGTGACATTGAAGCATTCTCCTTTCAATTAAGGGAAAATATTTTTGCAATTATTTTTAAGTGCCTGAAAGATTAAATTGGTTGTGAGCTTGTATCCATATTCAAATTCTAATCTCCCCAGCAAGTAATTGTTTTATTCAGTCCTGACAATGCTTTATCTATTGTCATCTCTGACTGTGTTCTGCATACTGTCTCTTCCCCCGACAATTACTGCTGTTCCTTATCCCCGCAGCCTTTAAAAGCTCTGTGTAACATTAGCCTATCTAGCCTAGTGAAAATGTCTTTACAGATTAGTGTAATGTTAATACTGCTGGCTCCCTGCTTTTGACCTGAAGTGGAATATATTGCACTGCTGGAGCAGATGGAATCAGGGCTTCATGGGGAAGCGGAGATTGCTTGGCCGCCTGCCAAAAGCGCGGTGCTGGCGGCGGCTGCCAGAGCCCCTCCACCGGGAAAGGGAGCGGGAGTCGCAGCGGGGGGAGCGCGGGCACAGCACGGAGACGGAGCCACTCTCTGCCCTTGCACTGCTGGGTGGGGGGCAAGTGGAAGCATCACTTAAATTTGCTTTGCATCAAAATATGTTTAAGATTGCTCGTCCACAGATGCAACATTCTATGAGGAAGATGAGCCTTTCTGTGCAAATGGTAGCCCCTCTAATCTAGGGGTTAGTATTTTGGTGGGAGCTTCTGCATTTTTTTAAATGGAAATTGTGAGACAAAAGTATAGAACATGGAAAAATGAAGCTGTGAACTCCTAATAACCTTCTTAAGGATGTAGATTGGGTTATAAGGACAATTTAGTGTATTGTTCTCATTGCTTTTAGTGAATCAAATATACTGCTTTTCCTTTGTTTTAACTTTGTTGTTTTGTTAGGGTTTTTTGGGTGGGGAATTACCAAAATATTTTAATATCCCAGTGAAAATTATTTCCCTAAAATATTTACTGTTATGCCTCTTGTGAAGCCCACATTGTACTAAAAAATAGAAATCGTTGGAGGATTAGGATGGACAACGACTCTTCTGCCATCTTATGTAGTTCAGAGTTTAAATACATTAATCACAACACTTGCACTCTACTACTATTACACCAAACAAACCTTTCATTGAACATCCCTATTAAATATGCTACTCTGGATTTCTACCTTTTTTCCCCTTCTGCAATCATATTTTTCTCTCAAGTGCTGCATTTCCCTAGCAGTAAAACATATGCTGTTTTCTGCCTAAGTAGAGGGATAATGTAAGCTGTGATGTGGAGAGTATTTTTTCTTATAATTTGCTTTTTGAGGGTGTAGTTATAGTAACATATATGTGCTTTTATCTGTGGTAAGAACTACCATCTGGTAGCTAAATGTGCACAGCTTATTGCTTGAAGTGCTTATACACATTATGAAAACACACAGCTTTTGTGTATGTTAGGATACTGCCTATATGTATTATTAATAAACCCATATATTAGCTATTTGAATATGTCAAATGATTGTAAAATTGAACAGTGATTCCAGACAAGAAGGATTAGGCCTGGCACAATGCCAGATGTGTATTTATTCCAGCAGTACTACTGTGACCTTTTAATATCATATTGTTTGCAATCTCTTCCAGACAATAATTGTTTGAGGGGGAAAACAGAGCCACTTTGACAATGGAAAAGGCCTTTGTTATACTCAAAAAGCTGAAGCTTTCATCCTTGGTATACCAATTCACAAAGATGTGTGCTGAATGTGTGCAAGCAGCAAGAGAGACAGAACATATAAATTTGAGTTACTTTGACCTTTAATCCAGAAGACCAAGAAGAGAAATGCACTAGGAAGGCTGGTTTGTTGCTGTCTGGAGACTGATAAGCTGTAATAAAGGTGCACTCCGTTGCAATTCATCTAAAGCTTCCATTGCTATCATCCTCTTTTTTCGATTTTTGTTACCTCAAGTACTTATCTAAATCCCTTTCAATGCCAGCTTGAATGCACTTTGTATTCTCTCCAACTGTGACTGGTGCTGTCTGTGTGTGTCAGTGTGCTTCAGCATACACTCTTTCCCCTTGTTTGACAAGAGCCAGTGCCAACACCTAATTAAGGATAAGCCGTGGAGCTCTCAGCTCTATCTTTGTCAACAGCTATGTTCCCAGCTTTCTGCTTAGTTGAGCTTTTATGACAAGAGCAACATTTCGGGTTCAGACGACCTCTGGCCTCCCAGTTCCCCATGTGAGAACTCAGTGCAACTTAACACAGTGGATGATTTTAGAGGCATTTATGGTCATGAAATCCACAAATCCCTTCTGTCTCTTTCTAAAGTACACACATTTGTACATAGATCTGTCTCTGCACATCTATCTAAATGGATATGAATCCACACCTATAACTGAACATAAATTGGACATCTTCCAGATTCCCTTTTGTCTGGCTTACTCTCGCAAACTGTTTCCTAGGAGATGATCGGAGGGGTTGAGACAGGATTCTTCTTTTGCAAACACTGTATCTAAAAAAAAAAAACCAACCCTCATTTAGCAGAACAGAAGCCCCCTATTTCAGAGTCCGGTCGAGTTGTTTCAATCATTTTGTCTCAATAATAAGGATGAATTTAGGTCACTAAACAAGAAACTCTTTCAAAGGGTTGAGCATTTGATAAGCTTGAAAATCAGATTAACATGACTGATAGGTGACTACCAGACAGCCAATTA
Organism: Corvus kubaryi; assembly: GCF_017639235.1. Lineage (NCBI taxonomy): Eukaryota > Metazoa > Chordata > Aves > Passeriformes > Corvidae > Corvus > Corvus kubaryi. The sequence continues at coordinate 579,833 of NW_024582075.1, forward strand.
AAGGAGTACATGAAATAATTTTGTAGGGAGATTTAAGTATATGTCTGTCTGCATAACCAAGTTAAATTACTTCAGGGAGCAGATCTAATTTTCGTTTTTTTCCTGCTGCCACATCCTTGCATCCAAATTCTAATCTGAATTTTATGTAAGCCTGTGTGGCTTGCCAGGCACATAACAATACTGCAATGGAGGTACACTGGTGCAGCTAAGAAGAGATTTTGATTTACTAGTCAAGTAAAAATTACGCAAACTCCTGAAAGAAAATCCTAGTTACATAATGGAGACCTCCTTTGCTGTTAAATACATACATAACTGAAGGCAAAAAGAGTGATTACTGGCTTCAGTGTTTGAGATCCTGCTTCTTGTGCTGTTAATGTGAAAAGAGGGAATTTCAGTGCGAATTCCTATCAGCATTTCCTGAATTTTAAATCTGATAATTCTAACTGAAAATCTCACCCGTAGAGACAAGGGCCATCTGAAAAACTGCTAAGGACATTTCAGCAGTTAATAGACTCTGGAGAGCCCTTCCAGCTATGCTTTACAATTTGGCTAGCTCCTAATTTTGGGTGCAAGTTGTTTAGAATCAATTTCCCTTGCAACTATGAGTTCACTTCTTCCTTGAGTTCTGCCAGTGACAGTAGTCTCTGAGCTGCTCTGGTTTTAAGATCTTCTGGTTGGTCCCACTTTTGTACACCACCTTTACTTTGTCATTACATTGCAAAGGAAGAGAAAGCGGTTGTTGGGAAGCCAAATCTCTATGCCACTCATAGCTGTCCTCATTAAATGGGTTTGCATTTGTGTTGAGCTGTTGCATAGCTGACTTCTTGGGACACTAGAGAAAAAAACACAGGAATATTTTATTTATATTCTTTACCAACAGTGAGTAAAATCATGAAAATAGCTGTATTTTATAAAGTGCGTAAAGACATTGTCTTATCATTGATGTAGACTATGATAAAACTAGCCTAAACAATTCCAATTGCTCAGGTATGACAGTGAGTGCTTTGCATTTCACAGTATTATTCTCTGCAGTAAAAACAGTATTTCCTGAGGAATAAATATGTGGAAAAGGTGTTTAGAAACTGGAGAACAAGAAAGAGTACTCCTTACTCATTATCTTAATCTTGCATTTATTTGTTTATTTACTTTATGTCAAGCAGCTCCCCAGTCAAAGCAGCTGGAAGATGAAAGTTAAAACCTGGCAGTGAAAGAGGCCATAATAGGCCTACATGTGCTTTGTGTGCTCCAGAGGAAAAAAACAGTTTTGATTTAGCTAGGTTACAAGCCTTGGAAAACCACTCTTCATGTGAGCTCAGTACATTTAACAATTATAGTAAAATTAGTTTCAATTATGTTAAATTCTGTAATTAACACTGTTGAATTTCACATTTTCTCAGGCAGAGTATGTGGTACCTATGTATTTTGAGTTTTAAAAGAATTACAAACAAATGAGATTACATTGTGCTGTTTGAGAAACAATAGTGTAGACACATTATAAGAAGTTAATTTTATTCATTACAATTACAATTACATTGCAATTATGAGAAAAACTCAGCTGGTGATCATCTTTGGTCTAGACTAGATGATGTAACCTTTTACTTTGTTACTGCTTTCCTGAAACAGCAAATACATACATCCTGATGCCACTCACTTAAAATACCAAGAATTTTTATGCCCCGCTCTGGTGACTGTCTGCCAGGATTACTGCAGCAGACAGTTGTGTGTTACAAGAAGCAGCCACTTCATCTATTTTCTCACAATGCAAACAGGCGCTTGTAAATTGGCCTTGGATTCTAATGCAACTGAAGTGTGCAGATTATAAAGATCCCAAAGTATGTGTCTATATTAGCAGCTTTAAGCAGAACTGGCCTGAGTATTTTACACAAGTATTTAAACCTGAATTATCTCCCCCCTGCCCCCCACTGCACTTCATCATAAAAGACATGTAAAGAGCTCAGCTGCAATTTCCTTTCTTCACTGTTTCAGTTCAGCTACTGCAAGAAAATTGCTAGTATGAACACAGCCCCTGACTTGTGATGAGACCTCTATTCCTTCTTGTTCAAGACATTTATAAAAGCTATTTTAAAGGCTTTGGAAAATGTTACCCAAGGAGATGACAGACTTATCAGCTTTTCTGTACATACTCATAAAGGTGACCATGGAGGAAGAAAGAAAATGTGTGGTTTGAGGTTTATGCACAGCCTTAACTTTGTGATGTTTCTAGGGAGTAGCTGCAAAACAGCAGTATGCTCTCTCTGTACAGACAATGAGTATCTGTGGGAATGTACACTCAAAACAGGGCCATCTGAGAAGTTCCAGCTCTGGTCATTCCAGTGCAGTTACAGAAGGAAAAATACACAAACATTATTACTACAAGAAGTGGTAAGCCAAATTAGCAATAAACCGCTAACAGCACCAAATATGGGATCAAGACATAAACTATTTTTTGGCTGTAGGAAGCTGCAGTGGATAGTTATGCATGGCTGTGTATGCGTGCCTTGAGTATACATACCTGTACATTATGTTTTTGGAAACTGGCATTCCTACTTCTCCTAACACAGCACATGTACATGCTGGATCTGCCCCAAGTTTCCCTTGTCCCTGGGGTTTCCTTTGTAGTTAATTTAAATAACAACAAACTCGCCTGCCAAATTTTGCTTTGGAGCTTGGCTACTTCTTGGTCTACTCTCTGCAGGACCTCCTTTGTCCCTGTCGCTATTTTCCTGTGCTCCAGAGGGGAATTCACTACCCATTCCACATCCTGGACTGGCGCCAGAAAGATCCCTATGCTCTGCTTGTTGACAGAACAAATATCTCTGCTTTCTTTAGGAACTTCCTAAACTTGACCACAAGAGTGAACAAATGAAATAGCTTGGCTCTTGAATGCAAGGTATAGGTGCTGCTGCCTTTTTTACAAGGTGCTGGGAGATGTTTGTACACTAATTCACCGTGGCAGACAGAACGGGGCTGGGAGGGTTTGCGGCAGACGGAGTTTACTTGAGTAGTTGATAGGAGTATTTGTGTTTGCAGTTGTCAGGCCTTGTCATCTCTGCAGTCATGTTTGCTGCCTAGGATTTGTGTAGGGATCAGCTCTGCTGCTTTCAATCACATGGCACCTTTCCCCTCAGTCTTTGTCCATCTCCAGACTCTCCTCCTGTGTCTGCCTGTGCTTTAGGCTAGAAGTTGGTCAACTGAAGTGACAAATAAGTCATTCAGATGATTTACACGACAGTGTGCAAAGAGGGCTGTGACTTAGAGATTACTTATATACCAGCTATTTTTCCTCAGAAGTACTTGGAAGTACTCTGTTGGAAACCGCAAATCAAAGAGTAATAAGAAAAAAATGTCATGTGGGGTGTCAGATTCTTGTTTTCATAACTTCTGTGGAGGAGGACAGTGAATACAAATGTTACCCAATTGTTTACTTTTGGTAAAATGTGCATGCGCTTTACAAATAGCAGTGTGAATTTAAAAGTTCTGGTTTGACCATGAAAAGAAGTTGTTCCAGCCCTGAATGTGTTTTTCCTGCATTTTGCGCAAGGAGGGGAGCCAAGTATACATCTGAAGTTCCAGTTCTACCATTCTTTCTCATTTTAATCACTGGGCTCAGGAGGCAAAAATGCCAGTATGACTCTTAGAGCATTTTAACTGATAACAGCGGCTCCAAGGATGTAGGACCAGTCTCCAGAGAAGTCCTGCAAATGTTATTAAATCTCTTCAAATAACAGTCATTCTAACTTGCTTCAGCTTGTGTATGTTTTGGCAGTGCTTTTCTAGAAATGCACTAGCACCTAGAGAATACCTCAGATCCCAAACACTTTTCTAATTAAGGTTAAATACATTCTCTGGTTCTTAAGTACACATAACTCTTCTTAAAGGAATAATGTGCAAAATTACCTTTGGAAGACAAAATGATAAGCTTGCTTTTGCTTAGGGGAAAAAAAATAACAGCATCTCATTATGGTAACTTGGTCAGAGACATGTAAGTTAGTTTCAGCTATACAAGAATCTGATGTCAGCCTGGTAATTACTAGGGAGAGTCAATAATACCTCTCCTCAGTATAATTGCAAATCCAGTACAACCATGACCAGAACTAAATTGCTTGAGAGCAATCAATAGAAATCTCCCGATTGCATTCCCTGGTGTACACATCAGATATAAAAAGGAAAACTGTCCATCCAAGCAAAAGGTCAACTTTACAAATGAAAACTGCAACATAAGGCTGGAAGAAGTCTGTCCACACAGAAGCCTCTTGGTTAACTCAGGCCATAGGTGACAGACCTAAATGGGAAGATGCATATTTTGAGGGTATTAGGCTAAATCCACATGAGCAATAATTTGATGCAACTGGACTGGAGAGACAGATTAATATAGTTGATGCTGAGTTCCTAATATTTGTTCCCTATGTGGTTTGTGGCTTTTAGTCAGACTAAATTCAGTCTGTTTTCTCAAACCCAAGATCTCATCACATGTGGCTCAAAGCTGTCTGAAGCATCAATCTGTGCCTCAGATTTCTGTGTCCCTGCAACAGACTGGATGTCATTAGGTTTGCACCTGGACTGCAATTTCTGGCTCAGCTTTCTCTGAGGAAGGTGGTCCAAGTATAACAAAAACCACTGTGAGGACCAGAGCAAAGTGTGGTAAGTGGGGAAGCTCAAGGAATTAATTTTAAAACCTCACTGTTCCTTGAACTAAAATAGTATTGCTGATGCAGCCAAAGATTTTCTCCAGAAACCCTAATTGTTATTTTCCTAGATGCTAGGGCCTCATCCTTCTGCTTTTTCCTTTCTCAATCACATTTGCTTGTACATAAATGCATGAATAAACATATTACCTTTAGTGCCATGCACTTCTTACAACTTTTTCCTACGAGTATTAAACACAGAGATATCTAATGATTTAATAAATACAAGGTTAAATTTTACTTATTATTGTGATCAGAGCCTCAGAGGAAATGGGTGAGTTTGGTGCTCATATTGTGGCTGTGCTCTTTTTAAAAAGAAAAAAAGATTTCTCTGTATACTCTTCAGGAATTGAATAAAAGCTTTGAAAAGTGCTGAAACTTAGTCCCTTGAAACTTGCAGAAGAATTTCTGGGCACCAGAACTGTGAGACCCCAAATTCTTACTTAGAACTCTCAAAATCAGTGTGGAAAACAGTCTCCGAATAGCCTCTGAATTCCTTTTGAAACCTGCCCCTGGTGGCTGATGGGTCCTGAGGAGTGGATGGTTAAATTCTTTTTTTTAATATTGTCATGATATTACCCAAATATTTGTATTTTGGATTGAGTGAAGAGGCAACTGTTATGCATTCTGTCTGCTGCTACATCTCCTTTTGAAGGCTTTTACTGCAATGGATTAGTTTTCTAAACTGACTGGAGTTTTCTGACAAATCTGCTTTAGCATAAATTGCTATTTTTCTCACTACATCAAATTATGCTGCCCAAACTGGGCACAACGCAAAATAAAAACCTGCACAAAGCTGTGGTGTGGGAAACCTCAATAATAATTTTTTTTAGGCTCTGCAGACAGAAAATGTTTTCTTTCCAGTGCAAGTCTATGTTTCATTTGACATGTCTTTTGTTACAAGTTTATGGGCCAAATATTTTCAACAGGTGACAGATTTAATTTGAGGTTTTTTTAGACACCTCTGTAACCCCGTAATAGTAGAAAAAGGTATTTGCCCCATAAGAAAGTTTTTGTAGAAGCCAGTATTAAATTCTACTCATCTCTTAACAGCGAAAAAGAATGTGACAGGCATTGCATTTGCATTATGGTATGGTTTAAAGTACTGCAGGCAGAATAGCACAAAAAGGCTGTTAAATAGCTGATAATTTCATCGTGCTGGAACCAAGAGTGGAACTACAATGCCATTGCATTAGCACTGTAATGCTACGAACATTTTCAATTATCATGCTTAACCTTGCTAAGAAGCTAAAATGAACACTATCAATACAGTGTGGCAGGAGTAGCACAATAGCAGCCCACTATTCTCTTGCTTTCTCCCCCTCCCCTCCCCTTCTTCCTCCTTGCTACCAGAAGGGAAATGTGTGGACTCTTGCCCACACCACTTCTAAATTGCTCAAGCAATTGTTTCCTGTAGATTAATTTGTAATTCTGAATCTCAAGCAGAAGGAAATGGGAGCACGTTCCTCCCCCAGGCCATTTACAGATCTGGAGTTTTAACGTAATCTAAAGCAGAAGCTGAGGAACCAACACACACACAAGGAAAGGGAGGGAGGCATCAGTGAAGGTGACCCCGGAGTGTTTCCTTCGCAAAGGTTTTTCTTTGTGTACCAAAAAACCTTGCTTTAACCGATGCTTATATCTTCCTTGCTCTTTTCTCCCATGCAAAAAGGCTTATGTAAAGCTGTGGGGTGAATGTGTGCACACAGTGTACACACACACACGGGGCTGCGTTTCAAGGAGGCCGCTGTGTGACTGCCTTCTTTCTTTGCCCATGGTTGCTCTGGTGATGATAATTTCCTTGCAGAAAGAGAGAGTAGAACAAACAAACAACTTCCACCAACACTGATGCTGTTCTTCATACTGTCTAAACAGGGCAGCTGGAGCTGTAAGCTTTTAAGGTTATTTAGAAATGAAAAGCAGCAGATAGGCAGATTTCAAGGGAGAGTTAGAAAATGTAACCAGTGATCTGAACACTGATGCCTTGCTACTATTAAAACCCCTTCAGTGCTTATATACAGCTCTGTTCTCTAAATAACATTTAAAATCTGCCACTCCATGAGAACATTCCCCATCCTTACTTTCCTCTATCATTTGGGGTTACTCAAAATAATTTTTAAAAATTTATCAATATCTGTATTTTCTTTTGTCCTACTTTAGTAGTGAGGATTTCTGCCCACCTTGGACTGAGCAGTCCACAATAAAAGAGGTATAAAAATGGAACAGAGAAGACTAAAGGGACCCAGAAGAAGAAAGCGTTATGAAAAGGAGGCTAATAATTCAGCTTTTTGCAAGCTTCCCAGAAATCTTTCTGGAGGGGAGCTTCCAAAAAGGTGGCATTGTTCTCTTCCACTTCACAGAATGGAGAGAAGTATCCAGTGAAAATGAAAGAGAAGTCTGTGTATGTGATTACGATGAGCTTTTAATACAGCAGAGAAGACATAAACATTAAAGTAAAAAAGCTCCGGAGAATTTCTGTCTTTAACAACTTTCTCAGACCCCTCCTACCAGTTTTGATCACAGTATTCCAGGGTTTTTGTGTGCTAAGGACCTTTTTGCCTCTGCTTGTAAATGGGAAGTTAGAATCCCTGACGACAAACATGATTTCAGGTCTCCTGCCTCAAGATTACCCCTTCTGTTCTGCCAAAGGTCAGCCTTTTAGGGCTTTTAGGGCTGTGCCCTCAGCACACTGGAAAATTAATACTGTGGGAGAAGGCAAAAGGCAGGAAATCAAGTTGTGTTGTATCTTTTCACCTGTGGGTTCTTATGCTTTGATCTAGAGTGCCTATAACTAAATGACAAGCGCATAGTCTCCTGAAAATTGACAAAAAGTCAATTGAAGAGACAGGGATGTTTAGAAAAAAAAAATCTGTAATATTATCTCAGGGACTCCAGACAAAATTTTCTTTCCTTATAATTTGGCAAGGATTGGTGTTGATTTTTGATTGCTTAGTAAGTTTATTTCCATTAGAAACTTTAGGGAGTATTGTTAAATAAATGTTTAATATTATTATGGACTCTGGAGTGTCCCTTTTTCAGAGAGGTGTTAAATTCCCAGCCAATCTATTTCAGTGCAGGGAGGAGACGAGTTTATCTGTTCTCTGCCCAAGGCATATTAACTCCTGCCAAAATCTCTTTCCTCTGATGAGAATGTCAAAGCTCACCCTGTAAGCATCCATAAGGCAAGAGAGGAAAGCATGAAACAAATGGATATCAAATTAGGAGGAATTTCCAGGTGCTGTAGAGCAAAGGAGAGAGCCTTCCCAGGAATGACAACCAAGAATTGCTTGTGCTCTTCTTGATCAATTTGCCATGGCACCACAATAGTACAGAAAACATCTGAAATCCTGTCTTTTCCATCTATAATGGGGATTTCACTGGTCAAAAAGAAAATTTAGCGGTGTTAAGAGGACACTAAAGTTGCCCCTGACCACATCCTGATGCCTGAAAACAGCTGGATGTTTGAAAAAGGTCAGGAACCTGGAATAAAGGGACATGTGCTAGAATCAGGCAATTATATTTAGCTGAAGTTTGGCCATCTGCTTAAGGTAGAGAAGGAAATCTCATATGGGAATGAGAGAATCTGGGACATTTTTATTTTATCTTTATTGTTTTTCACAGATCTGTTTTCCAATTAGAAATATTTAAGACTTCCAAGACGTAGCTGGTATTCACTCTAACAGCTGGACTAGAAGCCTTCTACAGGTCTCATATTATATAATATTTGCCAAGGAATTAACTGTTTGTCTTGATTTGTCAAGGAAACAGAAAAACTTAGTGATTACAGACTACTGTCTGATAACTACACTATATTTATATCTAACTCTTATCTATTATCTTAACCTCTAAATATCTCAACTATTTGAGTCAAGTTTGGTGAGTTAGAAGGCTCTTTCATATTCAGATAAAATGCATGTGTTGGCCAAAGTATGTAGTTTAAACATGAGATTTATGTGTTGAGGTTAAATCTAATATGGCAGCCTTGTGAAAACGTTCCTGCTTTGCTCTTCAATTGTTTGTACTTTGCATGTGCCGCGTGCAGGTGATGTTCCAGAGCTGACCTTCACAGAGGGAGTGCTGGTGTGGACTCCTGGCTGGAGTGGCACTGGTCACAGGTGCAACTGACCCCAGCTTTCAGGCTGGATCTGAGACCTCCCTCCTGTTTGGCACAAGTGGACTCTGTCCCCAGGTTGGAATCTTAACTGCTTTGCATTGCAATGCAATCCAAAAGGGAGGGGAAAAAGCCGTAGATACACCTGGTCAGTGCCAAGCCAACTGTATTCACAATCTCCTCTTAAAACACTTGGATCTTTCCAGGGTAGCTTTTCAGATCATCTAATGAGCTTTTAGAGGGAGGACTCTAATACAGAAATCTTGTACTTTGAGCAAAATGGCAGCTGTGTGAGGTCTTTGAAACATTTGGACGTATTCTTTCAGGCATCTGTACTCCATGAACTAGAAGAATTTAGTAGGAGGAAGCCAATATTTATGATAAAGGGGCCTGAACATTGTTATATGGAGCCAAGTATTGCACTATCCAAAAGCTTTTCTTTGTGTCTTATTGTCTATATTGGAGAATTTATTTTAAAGAAAAATTTAGAGTTCTTCTGGTGCTCACCACTGCCTTGAAATTCAGAAGCACTCTACTTTTCTGAGATTTCTTGAGCTTTCTGACATGGTTGCTGAGATGGGTTTATATCTCAACATAAGACTGTTTTTCTTCATACGCTTTACCAGACAATTTGTCTTTTCTCTTTATGCTTTCCCTTAATATTCCCCTGCTTGGAGTCTCCTTGCAGTCTGACTTCAAGAACACTTCATGGGCTTGTTGTGGAAAGCATTCAACTCCCTCTGCTCAGCATGTTCACTCCACTTTACCTGCCCCATAGTCCTGTTTATTGCTGTTTAACATTGATACTATATGGTAGTTAGATTTTTCAGTTGTATTGGATCTTTGAAAGTTGGCAGGATGAATTGCTTGGTTTCCAGTCTTAAATGTTTATCTCCCCTTGGATCTCACCATCTGCTCCTCTTTGGCAGTGCAGGTAAATGATTTTTTTTCAACTTCCTTTCATTTGCCCTGTTTCCTGCATGTGCTTAGATGTTTCCTTTCTCTCTCCAGATATCATCCAGAAGATTTTGGTGGCCTTTACTGAGGCTGATAAATCTGACTGAAATTTCCACACTACATTGTGTGTTGCAGGGTTTACTTAGAGGGGAGGAGGTAGGGATTTTTATTTTATTGGGGTTTAATTTCACTATCACATCCTCATGGAATATAGTTCAATGGCATACACAAACTTAGGATAGATTTTTTATCCTTCATTCAAGTTTATTCCTCCTAACTTCTTCCATCTGCCTTTACTTCTCAGTGTTACATCTTTGAGCACATTAGCAAGCGACATGATCATTATTTTGGGAATCAATGTCTGTTTCTTAAGAGTTCAGGTCTAGTATAGTCCAATCCCAGGCTCAGCTACCAGAGGCAATGCCTCATCTCAGATCAGTAGCCATGCAATGGAGTCTTGACCTTCAAAGAAGGTGCACTGTGCTGTTTTCAATTTTTCTCATTTATGGCCAATCTCAGAGTCTTGTGGATTGCAAAGTCTTTAAGGGAGAGTCTCAGAACTTGGAGATCTGTAACACACTTTTGCATACTGCTTAAGCAACAGAAAACCAGGACAAAATACAGCATCTGGAAAGGAGGGGCTTTTTTCACTCAATTTTATTACCCATCACAGAAAGCCCAACTTTGAAAAACTACCCTGAATTTTGTTTTTGCAAACATTTGGAGGTATAAAATGCTGTCTTTCAGAGTTGGTGATATTAGCCTTCTATGACCATTTGCAATGTTCCCTCAGAGCTTCTCTACTTTCACTGTTTTTTAAAGTTGATATTGAAATCAAATGGGATTGTGGTGTGTTCCTCAACGAGTTACTGAAGGGCAGTTAAGGCTCTGCCTTGTGAAAGGATTAATCGGAATGAAAGCCAACCTGCTGTTCTCTTTCGTCATTCATCAACTGTCCTCAGATTCTCTTCTCAGTCAGACCTGTGAAACAATTTGCCAGTTGTTGCAGTCTGTCAACTATGCCCATTAACTAAAAGTCATTTCCATACAACAGCTGTCTCTCTGTAGCTTCTGTGTAACAAGTTGGTTCTCTGTCCCCTTCCAAAATCAGAACCCACAGACATTTGGCATTCTTCTTGTGAGTGCTTGTAAAGAGCCTGAGACCCAAACTGACACCAAGACTGAGTGCCATTCTGAGTTCTTCCTGGGGTACTCTCTTTGATTTCGGTTGTTCTGTCCAGTTCATTAGGTCAGAGAGGTGTTGAATGGGCATAGTGGACTTTGCGTAATGGTTGATAATTTTACTTGTTGTGCGGCTAAACCAAGGGGTTTGATTTCAGTTCTGTCAGACAAGCATTTTTCCTTAACTATTGAAAATTAATTTTTAAGCTATGCTGTAAGGGTTTTTACTAAGAACTTTTCCTTCTGTTCCAGCAATTTTTGGCAGCTCCTGTAACTTCACACAAGATCATGAGATCCTTTTGACAGCTTAGCAAGAGGTAGTCATTTTTTCTGACAAAACCCAGAGAAGATATACTAGATGTTACAGCAGTGTCTGGACTGTTGGCTCAGGTAGTAATTAAATGATGAATGGTTCCTTAGACATTGGGATTCAAATGGTTTTGGTTTCCCAAGTACTGATAATTTCCTGATAATTACTGTCTTCAACCATTTTGCAAACATCCACAGGCTATTTAATGCAAGACAATTGGTCTTTAGATTGATCATATCTGGTCTTTAGATTGATTAATGCTTTTAGGGTTTTTTGCATTTGGCTGATATGTAGATTCTATACTATTCTCAAAAAATATTCATCAAACCACTTAGGGCTGTATTATTTTTAAAAACATTTCTCAACTTCAGTGTTGCCTGTTTGATTCAAAAAAAAAATCTGCTTTTATTTCCTCGAGCTCAGACTAATGCCTCTGCTTGTTGATTTACCCAGTAATTTTATTACAGTTTAATGTCTGTGTGAAAATCTGCTGTAAGAGTGCAAAAAAGCAGAGGAAATCACCGTTTTGAATTTTTTTATTTACTTTTAAGACTTGTTACTTATGTAAGAAAAGATAGATTTCAAGCCTTTGCTGATGTTCTCTTATGTCTTCTGTCATCAAGTCCTGGAATACATTTTAGACTTGGATCTTAGTCTTGCATGAGATGTGTTTCTCCTATTAACGTGCTTCAGCAACTGAGGTAAAAATGACCACCTGAATCACTGCATTCTCTCATGTTTAGTTTTTTACAGGTGCCCCTTGCCCTCCTGTGTGAGTTATGTACTCACACCTCACAGCATGGGCAGACCGGAGGAGACCGGTGTGCACTGGGCACTCTTTCACTCTAGACAATGTCTTTAAATCTCAGTCCTCTAATGACTTACACTAAAACAAAACAAAACAAACAAACAAACAAAAAAAGCAAGAATCACCACATGGTATCTCTGAATTCACTATATCGCTAAAACACAGTCACTACCAAAAGCGAGTGACCTTGGTGAAAGGCCATAGCCAGACATACTGTTGTGTGTTGCAATGTTTTGGGTTAGGAGATGAGTGAATGCATTTGCACATTCTCAGCTGGTTCGGATTTTCTGGATTTACTGCATTTGTGAGTGCTGAGAATGAGCTCTACTAAGCTGCATACATTTTAGTATTTTTGTTTTATTGCAACACTTTTTTCACAGAAACTGGTGAAGGTGTCACTGCTTATACAGTTGTGCTTACATAGCTGAGGGAGCAGAAGCGAGACAGAGGAGGGGGTGAGCAGATGAGGACAGTGACCTCTTAATCAACTTAAGCTGTAGCAACAACACATCTGACTGTGTCTTGAACAATTTTAATTAAGAAAAAAAGAAATACAAATGTTGACATGGAGATGGCCAGGAGCCAGGGATGAAATTCTGGCCACACTGAGCATGCAGCTGGAAGGAATTTCCCAGGTCAATAAATCCCATCCCGTGTTTTTCCAGGAAAACATTCTTGAACTGATCTTGGTCCGCATTAAAGTTTATTTGGTCTGTTGACCTGCTACCCTTGAAAGCCAAACATCCCATAAGACTTCACTGGGCTATGATTTCATTTCAAGTGGTAGTTCAACAGAGCTATAAATATACACAGAAAATTTCTGATTAACCCTTCCAACCAATGCCTTCCCCACCACACACCCTGATGACATCCCAGCTGGCATCCTGCTTCTTAAAGACACACCTCTTCAAAGTGCTGCTCCATTTTATGGGGAAGCAGCAGAATAGCTCCACAAGTAGAGCTTGTAAGAGGGTTTTTTGCACAGTAAAATTTTGGCCCACTACAACCCTGCAAGCTTTGAGGCTTTTCAGTACTAATGTGAAGTCAGGAAAAGATTTCTTGTTCTTTCACACAGACTCTACCTTCACCCATGCTGATTTCTGGTGATCAGTTTTTTCATAAAGCTAAAGGGCATCGCTGAGAGCCATAGAGGAACTAGGAACTAATCCAGCCTACATTATTGTAATTTTTTTCAGTGGGCTGGTAAGGGTTGTTATTTCTCCTTTCTCTGTAGTCTTCTGATTTCTTTCTCAGACAGCTCATACTTACCTCACAGTTGTCCTCATTTCCCTGCCAGTCTTGGAGAAAACTTGTCATCTGGGCTCTGATCTTTGCTTTCCTAAAATCACACATCTGTGTGTTCCAGCTTTCCCTTCAACATATGATTTTTTAAATTTGTTTCCTGATTTTGTCTTTTCTGTACACTTCTGAAAAGCAGTGGAAAGAAAGACAAGCAAACTAGACCATTTGCCTGTCTGGCAAGGGAAATGGCATGATTTTAAAATGGTTGAGCTAAAGAAATAGTAAAACCTTCAAAAAATTCTGACACTTGTTTGGATGTTTTTGTTTATTTTTGGAGCTGTGGAATATCCATGATTTTCAGAGTTTTGACCTTTATTTTGAAGAATGTCATAATTTTGCCAGGAAACTCAGTTGTCAATATTTTCATTTCAGACCTCTTTATAGAAGTTCATAACTGACCTATAAAATTACACATACCAAGCATATGTGGTCTCAAGCAGGAAAATATTTAATAAATAAATAGATAAATATAAATGTGCTTGTTTAAAAGTTATAAAGACACAAAAAAAAAAAAAAGGAATTGATGATTTCAAATGCATTTTACAGTCCTGTAACTCAAAAGCAAGCCAGTCAGATTTTTTCTTCTTTTAAACTCCAAATGATTAACTTCTTTAATGTGGACTTATGCAATGCCTGTGGCCATTATGGCAAATAACCACATTATTGCATAGGGGAAATTAGCTACTGTGTGCTTGTGGTAATTTTGTCACCATTAAAATAACTCCCAAATTTTCAGCTGGGAGACTTATTACGGGAGTCAGTTCTGCTTTTAGATACACACCATCTTTGTGCATTCATGTAGATTCACCAAAGGGTATTTGAAAGGTTCTTTGTCTGAGAGTTTTAATATTAAGTGTTTTTCTGCTGAAGGACTGGGGAAGGGATGAAGGGAAGGGTCTAACTTTCAGAATGCTGTATGTTTTAGAGGAAAACTTCACTTTTAAAAATTTCTCTAATGATTGTCTTTGCATTATTCATATCCATGTTTAAGTGTTAGAAGGTCTGAAAGTGTTATGGCATTATAATTTCCAAGCTGGAATATGTAGGATAAAAATGTTACTGTGTAAAAGTGATTGTAACATTCACAGGAACTTTACTCTTCAACTCCCCACCTAGCCTCCTTTCATAAAATACTGGGACCACCCAGATATCTTGTGCTTCTGAAAATCTGGCATAGAATTACTCTTTTTTTATAAGACACACATCGTTATTTAGTTTTCTCCCAAAAGAGAGCTGAGTTTAGTGAAGTGCTGTACAAAAAAATCTGTAAAAGAGGGAAGAGGGGCAGTGGAGTATATGGCAGACTAACAATATTTTGTGCCATGATGATATTGTGGGTGATAAACTCTTCCACTCCTTTTTTGCTCACTAAATAACAGCCTGATATAAAAACAGAGAAAAGCAGCATTGACCTCTGGGCAAATTCATTGAAAGATCAGTTTTCTTCCAAAGAAAATTGAAGAAGGAACCTCTCCCATATTTTTTTGTGAGAAATTGTTCCCACCATGCAATCCAATCTATCATTGTGTTGGTTTGGGCAAGGCTTCTCCAGGATATCTCTGGCAGTGACACACTGTTCAGTCACCAGTTTTAGCAGGTCAGTCTCTTGCTGGCCTTTTGTTATCCTGCTCACATAGGCAGCCCTGAGCAAGGTTAAACAGTAATGGTGTAGATCTCTGTCATGTTCATGTTGCTTCTACTTAGGGAACCATGATTTTAGCAGCTCAAAGTTTGTTTTAAACTTTTATTTTAAGGGGAGTGTGTGTGTGTGAGAAGTAATGTTGGCCAGGCCTTCAAGATTGCTGAATGCCTTAATGTTTCAGTTTGCAATGAAATCCTAACCCTACTATGCCTTAAATGGTTTTCTGTTTGAGTGAAGAGAGTTCACACAGTTCAAGTCCTAAGGTTACATTAGTAAGGCAATATGTTGAAGATACAAAGGCACAGTGTCTCTAAATAAGCTATACTGATTCCGTGCTTGGAATACATGACTTTCAGGGTCTTCCATACCTAAGTACTTCAGTTCTGTCTTTTAATGATTAACTGATTGATTCATTTAATATCATATTCATTCTCTTACAGATGTGAATTGGCATACTTTTTTGCTAGAGCTTTACAGGACACACTAATAAATCTCAAAAAAATAATGAGTATAGATGTCATGGAAACCAGTCTGGAAAAATATTCTTCATCCCACAACTTATGTTGTAGGACTGAGTAAATATTTGATAAATCAGAAAATGTTAAATTTTCCAGCATTCTCTTACCTCTGTTAAAGTGCAAAAATAACCCCTTTCTTTAAAATTTATAGGTTTATTTTTTCATTTTGCACAGTACCACAATATGAAATGAAGACTAATGTCAGCCCTTCTATTAGACATGCCCACACCTGCAATAACAAAGTTCCGAATGCAGCAAAACCCACCTGATTTCAGATTTGCTTGCAGTTTTTGTTGAATTTGTTGGTTTCAGTGACCAGTGCACAAAACTGAGCAAGTTTGAGAAATTTCTTCACAGTCATTACATACCGAAGTGCTTAGAGGTCCAGGAGCTGGTGATTGTGCTTGGGAACTTGGTAGCTGGTTTTGGCATTTCACTGGTGGTGAACAGAGAAAGAAATCTGGTGAAAGACGTGAACATTTCTGTGCATCTCCAGAGAACTAGGATTGGTTTCCCTGGTTTGGAAAGGAATCCTCCAAAATGGCAAAGAAATAGTAAAGATGTCCTTTCAGACTCCATATTCCAGAAGACCAAAAAATATTTAACAAAGTAGTGCCAGCATTTCATTTTTGTGGACATCACATGTATTTCACACATATTAAAGTCTTTGTTTATTATTTATTTTATTTCTCTTGGCAGAAAGGTTTCACAGACAACATACAGAAATTATCAACCTGAGTTGGTCCTGACAGAAGACCATCCTCATCTTACTATGGGAATTACAGATATTGCATTTTAATACACTTTCTATTCATATTTAAGACAACTATTTCAATTTTATATAAAATTGAGAATGAAAATTCAACTTTGTCATAGTTCACCTTATTATAAAAATTCTTGCTCATACTGTTGTCTTACTGAAGCATAAAACAATGTTTGGTTCAGGCAGTACTACCCGAAGATTTTTGACTAAAAGTAGCTAAAAACCTGGCATATGAAGCTGAAATTCAAGATCCTCTTCAAACCCGTGTTCATGGAGTCAGTTGTTGTATGGTGTGGAACCAGCTGTTGCTGGCCTCTCAAAATAGGGCATGGGGGGGAAATGAACAACTCTATTACTTGGTTATACATGCCACTTAATAATCCTATTGCACATGGAGTTGGGCCCATACCCGAGAATCACATTACTTAGAAACTAAGAATAGGAAATATCTTTATTCCTTCTAGAGAGGAGGCTGCCAGAAATCCTGTGGTTGAATGCCCTGGAGAAAGCAAGAGTTTTTCAATGTGCTCAGAGGATTACAAATAAAAGACAGAGGCAAATGCTATACTCTCCTGAGCAGTTATTGATTGGCCGATACACTTAAAGGATAAGGACTGCGTCCTGCAGGCCACAGACCTGAAGGCAATCATATATAAAGAAAAGAAAATCCTGTCCTTTCCAGAGCTTGAATAGGGAACACATAGGTGGGTGCTTCTGAAACAGGGCTTTATTAAAAGAGTGGAAGCACAATATTGTGAAAGCCAGGAGGCTTAGTCATCAAGGACAGGTGTATATATCACTTAGACAACCCCTTAAACAATGTACTTGGAATTTGGTAGATGATGCCTGAGTGAATTGAGTTGGGTGAGGGTTTTTTATAATAAATATCTGATTAATTACCTACTATTTAGAAGACTAAATAAAAGACGTGGAGGATATTGTTTGCTTAAAATTAAGCCAGATCTCAACTTTTTTTTCTTTGGGGAGGAGTGAAAGGGGCAGGGACATTGAATTTTTACTTCTTATTTCTAATGTTTTTCTTACATGGAGATTTATTTTGGACAGAATGATCTACCCCTGTGTAGCCTGCTGTCATTGAAAAGTGTGCATATATATATTTGAACAGAACAAACCCCTGAAACTTCTGTGTTATCTGAGCATACCTCATCATTTGCTAATTTATTGCTGTTTTCATATCCAATTTCCTTCTCTTCTTTTACTCTTCAGAACTCCCATCATGCCTGTCTGGATATTCAGCTCCTTTGTCTCTCCGTAAATCAGAGGAGCATAAGGCAAATATTTTTGTAGTACTAATATAGACTTAAAACTGACCAGTCCCTTAAAAACTGAGCAATACCAGAACTCATGAAGTGCAAATAAGCATAGAGAGGAGCAAAGGGAACAATAAGCTAACTAAAGAGAGTAGTATTTGTGCTCTTTCTAGCAGGAATGACGCAAAGGTAGAATTGAGCACCAGTGTGCATAAAAGAAAAATATGAATCTTCCAAAACTCTTCCTGCTAAAGTCCCATCCACTGTCACACCTCCCATTTCACAAAAAGAAAACAGGTCCGATGGAGGAAAAAAAAAAAAAAAAAAAAGCCAGTAACAATTTAACAATCCCCCATTAAACAAAAAAGAAACCAGGAAACCAAATGTGCTGGTTTGGGCTGTGGAGCAGTTCATTTTCTTCACAGTGGCTAGTACACATGTACTAGATTTGTACTGAACACAGGGCTGATAACGCAGAGATGTTTTTGTTTTGCTGAGCAGGGCTTTCACAGAGTCAAGGCCTTTTCTGCTGTTTGTACTTCCACACTGGTGAGGAAGTTGGGAGTGCATGGGAGGCTGGGAGGAGACACAGCTGGGACAGGTGACCCCAGCTGACCAAAGGGATTTCCAGACCATCCAGACCATATGACATTGTGCTCAGTACATAAAGCTGGGGGAGAGAAAGAGGAAGGGGGGAACATTTGGAGTGATGCCGTTTGTCTTCCCAAGCAAGCGTTACGCATGATGGGGCCCTGCTCTCCTGGAGATGGCTGAACACCTGCCTGCCATGGGAAGCAGTGAAATAATTCCTTGTTTTGCTTTTCTTGTGTACATGGATTTTGTTTTCCCTATCAATGTGTCTTTATCTCAATGCATGGGTTTTCCAGCTTTTACCCTTCCCATTCTCTCTCCGATCCCTCTGGTGGAGGATGAGTCAGTGGCTGCCTGGGGCTTGGCTGCTGGCTGGGATTAAGCCACAACAAACAAAATGCAAAATGAACAAATAAACCCAACAAAATTTTAGTTCTTTGAGTAATCTTTTCATTATGTTGTGAAATGTGTTACATAAGAAAAAAGCAATTCTGTCTAGGTGAGGAGAGAAGAAAATTCTTTTTCCCCTGCAAATTATTTTCTTAATGTTGTGGGTTTGCTACTCTTTGCAGAATATTTTACCTGGTTTTCATCATAAGGAGCTGATTCAAAACAGATTTCCTATGGAGAATATGTAATTATAAAGCTAAGCTAAGTATTATAAAATGGAAGCAATCCATTTTGAGGACTCCAATTTATCTGCAGGATTTAAATACAGTTGAAAATGTTGTAAGTTTTTATATGCAAGTAGCAGGAGACAAAAGAAATAAAGATAAACTGATGCACAAAGTGAGAAAAGTCTTTAGCATATTAAGCCAATTCAAAACAACATGGAAGTAATCTGAAGTCAGTCAGCAGGCCAAATAAATCTTCATAGAAGAAAACTACAGATTAAATCTGAGGCAGTTTCCAGAATGGATGATGATAGATGTAATGTGTTTACATCAGAGTCTGTGAGATTATAAGATATGAAATAATTAGTCTTGGTTAAACCTCAAAAGATTTGGAGGTATATTTTTAGCTAGAATAACCATCAAAATTTTGGCTACTTTTCCAAATCTTCTCATCGTTTCAAGAAGTTGACAAACAGAATAAAACAAAGAAAAAAGCCCTACTCAAATGAAGAATATACACAGAAATCCTTGTACTTTCTTATTTCAAGTTTCTCCTTCCCCCTGTTCTGGTATATTTGCTAATGCTTCCCAGAGGTACATAAAAAGTGATAATGACTCTATCATTTCTTTAAACACCTTGATTCCTAGGTAGTATCGAAGTGATGGATGTTTATATGCATGTCCTTCTTCCAGAATAACTAGGTCATTTTCAGAACTTCTAGTTAGGGAAATATGTGTGTTATCACTAAATATATTGATATATGTAGACAAAGTGGATAGTTGATCTTGAAGAAAGTAGATAGTTGAGGAAAAGAAAAACATTCAAATTTTGACATGATTCCTTTTTAGTGGGAAGGAGGGAACAGGATTGATCCAAAAAACAGCAAATGCTTAACTTGTTCTCAGAAGATGAAAATGCAACAAACTGTTATAAATAGAGCTGTCCAGGGGAGAAGGAAACCAGATGGATTGCATGTTCTGCATCTGACTGACTAATGGGTAACACATGGGTGGTGCAGGTAAGGCACCAGCACAGTAGGTCTCCTGTTAAATGTGCAGTTAGTCCCCTACAGGCTGCACCTAGACAGGATTGTGATTAGAAGTCCTGGCTCCCCAACTATCCTCACAACATATTTTTGCCCAGAATGCTCTCAGCTTTCCTTTGCTTGGATGTCCAGGTTTTACTCCATTACAGAGCATGGCTTTCATGGATTCAGATAGAGGAATTTGTTCTTTGTTACTTGCAGTAACTCAGCTGAGTTTGGGACAGTAGCAGGAACTAAAGGGAACCAATAGGAATCTGAGAATTTCAAGATTGTGCCCCTAGAGATTGCCCCTATATTTTTTGTAGTGAATGGGCTTGGAGATGCTAAAGGAGTTTTATCCACTCCTTTCTCCCCCAAACATCTATCTTTTTTCCCTTTCTGGGGTACAGGCTTTGGTTACTAAATCTCCAGATGGGGTTGTATGTCTGCACTTCACACTATCTCTGCATTTTACTGTGTGGAATGTAGACTATCTCTCTGCCTAAAGTAGAGCTATAGGTACTCCAGATAACATTGGTCCTTCCCATTATCTGTATTTGTGTTTGACATACTTGCCAAAGCTTGTAGCTGCCTCCTTTTACTACTACCCAAGAATATCTTGCAGGATACTTTATAAAAAATGTGCTCATATACAGGACAAAATTTGTGTACTTTGATGGCTTATTAATTTCTCTTTACAGATAAATGCTGTATTTGCCCAATATTATGATTGCTGGGAACATCCAGCACTGTCTATGTTTTACTCTTCTGTTCCAGCTGGAACTAGGTGAACTTTAAGGTCCCTTCTAACCCAAAATGTTCTATGATTCCATGACCAGTTGCTCTGAATTATTCTGTGAGTTATTCTCTCCTACTGCTATGTAACAAGCTTAGGGAGATTAACATGCTAAATTCAATGCCTAAAATCAGTCATGTAAATGTTGCTCTTAGCACTATTTCTGCTGTAAATTATGTAAAGCAACTGCAAACCTGGTATTTTTCACATGCTCTCAAAGTACTTTGTGTCGGCAGTGAGAATGACAGCTTCCACTCAGAACAGGAGGCCTGCTGGATGCATCTGCTGTAAAATCTAGGGAAACACCTCAAGCTGGAAAGAGAGGAGCCCTGGTAGGAAGGAAAATGCAGGCAGCAGACAAAAAACCACTGACAGTTTCCATGAGCAGGAAAATGACGTAAGCTTCAAAGTGAGGCCGTGTTTAGAGCCTGCACGTATTTCCATAGCTGTTGCCAGATATCAGTTCTAGGAATCTGTAAACAGCAAAGACCACATCTTAGTTTTGGCTTTGCTAAACAACCCTTTCCATGACGTCTTTAAAGGACTAGGAAGGAACTTGAAAAGTTTAAAGGGGTTATGGTACGTGAGCATATTCTCAAAGTATCTAGCAGCAAAAGCCACAAATTTAAGCATGTGAGTTAAAGTAGAACTCAAGATTTCAAAGTGAAAGAGGATATGCAGTCCATTGTAGCCAATTTAAAGTTATTTTTGGTGAGAGGTCTACTTTGATTGCACTCCTGGATTTACTGTTGTTGCAAAACATGTGTTCCATATTTTGCACATCTGTTTTCCCAGATGCGTAAAATCTACCCACCAGCCAGACACATTGCAGAAAAAAATTCATCCTCTGTAGGTAGAAAATGTGACTCTATTCTTTAATATATAACATTATGCATAGGTTTTATTTATTTATACTTTCCATCACCGAGCATTTTCTTGGTACTGACTGAAAATTTCCATTGTGAATTATTGTAAGTGTAATTTTTTTCTACTTCTAATAGCAGAGTTTCAGTCGAAATCAGTGACATCTATCAAGATGGGATCACAGGTCTATGTACTCTCTGCCATGAGTGCTGTACAGTTGTCAGGTTATCTGTTAGACTCTTGAAAAAAAAGCACAAGGAATTAAAATTGTCAGGAGTTGCAAATAGGTGAGGTACAAAGTAAACAGCTGGATTCTGAGAGGGCTTTAACACATGTGAAACGACTTGTGTTCCTGAAAAATCTTGAAGAGGCGGAGGATGCATCCAAATGGTCTTTATGTAGAACTTTACCTAACAGACAATAAGAGGGCTCATTCAGTTTAGGAATATTCTAGGTGAAGCAGCCTTGTGAATTGTACTGTCCATGTCTGTAGCACAGCTGCATAATGGTGGCATCTCTCCAGGCTTCAGACAATTTTTGCCAATTTGTGTAATACTCAAGCACCAATTCTGTGAATCACTGGCGGCTGACTGGAGGCTAAGGGAATTTCATTTCTCACTGTCACTCACTTGAAAGCTAGTCCTGACCGTAAGAGTATTCCAGTCATAGGAAAAAGTAACCACCACAATAAAAGGCTGAACAATCATTTGTGGCTGATTTTGACTATTTTCTGAAATAAAGAGAATTTGGGAACAAAACTACAACAAAATGTATGTTACTAATTTATAAACTACAGAACAAAAGTGCCACATTCTATTCTTTCTATTCTTTTTATTCTCATTTCTTTTTGTCATTTTTTGCAAGTAAATATTCATAAAATATTTATCAACAGTCTCATTATTTTTAACTAGAATATATTATGGAGACAGCTGAGAAGCAAAGAATTTTCTGTCAGACTGTAGTTTGTCTTCAAATGCAGTGTATACTGCCTTCATTACTGAGGGATTATTTTGCTTTTCAGGATCAGTGTGAATAATACCTAATAATAACGACCCATAATATCTGGACCCAGGCCACTAAGGACTGCATTAACAGCCTTCTACTTTTTTAATATTTTTTTTTACCACTTCTCACAGTCTATCTTGTTCTAATTTGTCTGATATTTTAAATATTGTATGATTGATTTAACACTCCTTTCCAAACAGCGCAGAAAAGGCTCCCAGAGTTCAATGATTTTTTTCCCAGGACTGGTGAGATTAGCCTGCTGAGGACAGGTGCTAACTTTTATTAGACCCTGGAGAGGAAACAAATTTCTATTTGTTGTGTTTCTCACAGTCCTCAAAATTGGGAAGACCAGCCAAACAAGTGTAATTTTGCTGACTGTTTCATATACAAAGAATTCAATCATACAAACACTTAAACTCATGCTTGGCTTTATATACATGAATAGTCCTATTAAAGCAATCTATTATTTTTTAAAAGGTGAAAAATAATGATAGTTGCCATTTAGAACTCCCCAAAATTAATGCTACCATTATATTTTATAACTTAATGAACACATATAATTTAAATATATTTAAGGCTTAATTACAGGTTTACCATTGAAAGAGTCCAAGAGAAGAGTTATAAAGGTATTCCAGTAATTTGGAACTCATGGTAAACTCATTATGTTCCTTGACATGGAGAAGACTTGTGCCACATTATCTGTAATTTTACATGAAACCTATAGTGCATTACAGCATCTAAGTAAACTGAAAGAAGGTAAAGGCTACGTAAACAAAACCACAGACTTTCAAATGGTCTTAGAAAACTAGTAACTACCCTTGTTGCCTAAGGTAAATAAAAAGAAAATACAGTAGACTTGAAAGTTATCTGAGATAACATCCTCTTTCAGTGATCATGAGTACAAAATTAAATACGAAATATAACTTCAGCTCAAGAAGAAATTTAAAGCATAATAAAAACCCAGGAAATGCAACTGTGAAAGCAAGGGGACTCTATGAGAGGAAAATGTGTGTGACTATACTACTCTCAGTCAGAGTTTTGATGCAACAGCACATGTAAATCCAAATCCAAATGCATAAACAACTGCCACTCTGCCTAACAAAGAAAGGATCACAGTAACAAGGATGGATGTCAGTAGCACATGCTGCAAACTCCAAATCAGGTCAGAAAGCACATGCCAATTTTGAACCTATGAAATTGCCACCAAAGTGAGCTAGGCAGCATAGCAAACAATGACAAAGTCTGAACACTTGTGTTCTGGACTCTGATATTTAAACAGAAGGGCTGTGTAAGGCTGGAAGGGATGATACAGAGTGTTCTAATAGCTACAGTTCTTTTGCTACAGCAAGAAAGCTAATAACTGAGTATCAGTAAAGAAGGTTTTCATTATTATTTTGGGGGGTACTGGGACTTATAATGGTCTGGTTTTAGCTGAAATTTTGAATTACTTAAGTACTTTTTAGCTGTTGTTAAGTTTTTTTCTCAAATGTTAGGATAATATAAAATTAGATAAATGGATGTACTATGTGGTGATTCAGGGTATTTCAGAAAAGTGTTTCTGTAATGTTCATATGCATTGCTTGAAAAGTCTCAAAATTACACTGCCTTGTATTACAAAAAAACTTACTTTTTTCATTATGGTAGCTTGATAGCGTGTGGGTGGAATGAGTGGTTCCCAAGGTATTAGAAAAGAACTGATATAAAATATTTTTGTTTTCTGTAGTTATCCATTATATCTTGAAACAAAAGAGCTATTGAATTGTATGCACAAAAAAAATATACATCAAGAAATTGTAATTCACATTTTTGCCATTACTCATTAATACCACACACAGTCACTTGTTGAACCACAAGCAACTTTGGGCACATCTTTTGCACTTAATACACCACATAATGTGTCTGGGACTAAATGGTATTTCTGCTTTTCTGAGAAGCCCAGCAAAGAGACTCAGAATGCCTCTTCTCAGACAATCACAGCATGTATAGAGCTGGAAGGTATCTCTGGAGGTTGTCTAGTCAATTTCTCTGCTCAAAGCAGGGTCAGCTGCAGCAGGTTGTATCTCAGGACTCTTGATATGACAGCTCCAAGCCCTTAACCATCTCTGTGGCCCTATTTTGAACATGCTTCAATATGTCCATGTATTTCTGCACTGGGAAACACAGAACCCAACCAAGCGCCTAGATGTATCTTTAATCCAGGGCTACAAGTTCAATTTGGTGTCCACCAGGAAAACCAGGTCTTCTCCTGCCAAGATGCTTTTCAGACAGTTGGCCACCAGTGGATGTTGGTGTCTAGGGTAATTCCACCAAAAGTTCAGGACTTTGCAATTCTCTTTGCTGAAATTAATGACATTTCTGTGGGCCTCTTTCTCCAGCATTTTGATCTTCCTCTAAATGGCAGCACAGGCACCTGAACTGGTCAATTCCTCCAGTTTTATATCTTCTGCAAGCTTGCTGAAGGTGCTGTCCATCCCACCAGCCAGATTGCTAATGAAGTGGTTAAATAATAGTGGCCTAGGATCAGACCTGAGGGTATCCTGCTAGGACTGGGCTGCAGCTGGACTTCGTGCCACTGCTCACAAATCTTTGAGCCCAGCAGTTCAGCCAGTTTGCTATCCACCTCCTTGCCTGATTATCTAACCCATACTTCATCATTTTGTCAATGAGAATGTGATGGAAGACAGTGTCAAAAGACTTGCTGAAGGTGAGATAAACAATATCCACTGCTACCCTCATCCATTAAACTAGACATTTCATTGTAGAAAGCTATTGGGTTGGTCAAGCATGATTTTCCCATCGTAAAGCCATGGTGATTACTCTCAATCACCTTCCTTAGGTTTCTGAGCCGTTTACTCTGAAAAGCACATAAAGGTTTATGAACTTCTCCTGCATAATTGGGATTAGTTTATAGGTGTTAAGACATGGTAACTCTTATTCATGCCAATCTCAGCACTAAAGGCATGATCCTGATGTTAGCATGAAGTCTGTGGTTAACAAAAAAATGAGAGTAAGATGAAGTCCAGGCACGATTTATACCAAAAGATGGGTTTGGGAAAGCTGTTTGGAAACCAGTCGTCTATCTTTTCAGGCTGGCCAGATATAAGAAATGGGTTTTTTCTCCCCTTTGCTGTAGAAGTTAAATGATTAGCATGATGTGTTTGGCTGCAGCTCAGCAACTGAATCAGTGAAAGATTATGATCTCTTCATAACATTGCTTCCCTAATCTGTCTAATCAATGTGGCAGTATTCCTGTAAGATTCTCTCTGGGCTAGCAGCTGAGCACTTGAGCAATGTGTGATTGTGAGCTTTCAGCAGCATAGAAAGTTACATCGCAAGGAAAAAAATAAATATTTTCAAATTAAGATAAATCTTGTTTATACACCATGGGAAAAGGTTTGGTTAGTTCAGATAGTTCAGTTATTTGACTTATCTGGAACAGGCTGTACACCCGTTCTATAAAAACATTGTCATATTTTTCCTCTCTCCTTACCGTTTAAAACAGAACAATAAAACTATCATGATGTTTCTTTCCTTTGACTATCTCTAACTGTGTACAATATATTTACAGACTGACTGCCAACTGTAAATCGACAGTTTGGTGTAAAGCTCTGCTCTCCCTTGTATTTGCTGACTTCTGAGGAATCTGTTTTCCAAAACAAATTTCCTTTTCCCCTGTATTTGCTGCACTAGTGGGAACCTGTCTGCCAATACGGCCCAGTGTCTGTAAGTACTTTCATTATGAACCCTCTGTTTGGCAATCATAATTCAAATGTTCCCATTATTTTTAAGGTGAATTAGCAAAAGAAGAGTTTCTTAGCCAAAGAAGAGTTTCCATAATCACCCTTAAATATGGTTTCTTTTCTTTTGAACACACACAATATTTGGACAAGAGTAAATTTCCTGTAATAACAGAAATACTGAATATTACTGGATTTGGATTCCACTTCTTTATTCCTGAAGCACCGATCAAGCTGATTTTTCACTATCAATATTTTGTTTTGAGAACTAATTCATAATACAAGTCTTAAATATGGTCTAGATAGCATGGTTTGCAATTGCTTGAAAAAGTCCTGTTCAAACAAAATTATAAATGTTTAAATCCCTATTTTTATTCTGAGAGTCCCAAGGTTTGACATTTTGTCTTATAAATGAGGTAATACTTTTTTCATGGCAAGTTGAATATGCAACTTGCTTTGCCTAGGGAATTTTGTTCATGTGAGTTAGAGTGTCCCTCTGAGATTTTGTATCACAGATTTGTTATTAAAGTTTGCAAAAGAGTGCCACTGTTTTGGTGAACTGAGTGTGCTACTGTCTTCTTCCTGATATAGCTTCCACCTTCAGTGGGAATTGATGGTTCAATATTCAAATATTACCTTTTCCTTAGTGGCATCCATCATTTTATGTATTGCTTCTGATAACGTTGACAAAAATGTGTAAGATATCACAAAATATTGTATTACAACTTTTCTTGGAAATTGTGTGTTGTAAAGGGTTTGAGAAGTTCCAAAGAAAAGGGAACTCACCCTCAACCTTTGACATGTGGACATCCCTCAAGCTGTTGGACAAGCAAAGCAGTAAGCAGATGATCTCTTATGCAGTGATTGTGAAAATTTTCTAACTGCTTTCAGCCCATGTCTATCCTATTTCTTCTGATTTGGTGAAATGTGACATCATACAGGAAAAAAAAAAAGCTGAAATTCACTGCTGTACTGCAATTCTTTACTAATAAAAAGAGTGTTAATAAGAAACAACTTTTGAGGCACTGTAGTCATCCTTATTACTGAGCTGAATATGTATAATCATAGTCTACCACCTGATATTCTTTCACTGTTTCACAAGGTCTGTCTATATATTATCATTCTCTAGGACAGGAATAGGTGCAATCAATACAAACTGAGGACAATTTTAATTTTGTCTTCCATTGCCTGCTTGGGTGGCTACAGGCTTTGCTGGAAGAAGGGTTATTTTTGGATCCAGAGTAAATGTGGGTGAGATAAATTCATAGAGATGTGCTGACATGTGAGCTCTAAGGCTGTGCGCATCCAGCAGAGCTGTTAAGCTGGGGATCACCAGGGATGGAGACCAGGCAGGGCAGTGCAGAAGCCATGGCAGACAGCAGGGCAGGTGGCACCATGCCTGTTCCCAAAGGATGCAGGCAGCAGGAGCTCAGGCAGGGGTCGGGTGTGCTTGGGGCACTGGCATTTTTCTACCCACGGGCACAACTCCCTCATGGTTGAGTACAGCATGCAACTCCCTGGGGAGACAGAGCAAGACATGACAAACCAGGGTAGAATTTTAAAAGTTCTTTTATATATATATACTCGTTCTGTACTGATTTTAAGAAAATTAACGCATTAGCAGAAATAGACCAGTCAATGCCTCTTTTTATTAAAGCTTAGGTCTCCTATTGGAGAAAGGTCATAATCTGTCTGTTGCTCTGTTAGATAAGCACGCTGACTCCAGAGGGCATTTACACAGGTCTCCTAAATTCTAAGCTCTCATTGCAATCACCAGTGCATGCAAGACGTGTGAAAATCTTTTATTTCTTTTCTGAAGAAAAATTCTCACAATAATGTATCTCTATAAAATTGTCAATGTTGAGCAAAATGCCTATTAATTTTTGCCAGACAATATTTAGCTTGGTTTAAAAAATAGGCACGTGCATACTTGTGGTTAGCTTTTGTAGAACAATAAATAAATAAACACAATAAGACCAGATTTTCTAAATTAAATGCCATTTCCTACAGTTCCTTTAATGGACAAACCTTTTGAACATGAGGAAGAATTCAGACGTTGTAGTTAGGCAGAGAGAAGAATTTTAAAGTGATTTTCACTGAGTAGCAAACAGACATATTTTCTTGTCATATGAATTTCAATTGGCTCATTTCAAGATTTTATTTTTTCATCAAAAAACAAAACAAAAAATACCCAAAACCCAAACATCAATCACCAAAAAAAAAAAAAATCACAAAAGCCCAATGTTCACATTGTATTGCATTGTTATTTTCACTTATAATCAGAGTTTTTTGTTGTTTAGTAACACTGTCAACATTTCGTATTGTCTCTCTAAGCAGTAAAGGAGGCCTTGGAGACATTCATGTGTGAAAGGTGAAGCAGGTGTTATAACAGAAAGTTACTAAAATGTAATGTGGAAGTAAAACATTAAAATAAATTATAATTTGTTTGATAGGAAGGGAACACTAAACATCAGACACTTGTTAATCACCAGTAATTCAGAGCTACAACTCAGGCTGGAGTAGGATACTGATAGTCGTTTGCTGCAATATCCCTACATTCAAACAGGGGAGAAAAAAAGTAGTTGGGGGCAGAGGGAAAAAGTTCTAAAGCATCAGCCCATAGTTCCCCTGAAGAAAAAAAGTAATTACAGGTGATTTTTTCATGTGTGACATTTTCTTAAATTCTGCTAGCCTCCAGTGATAAAATTTCATTTTATTTTCTCAAAGAAATATAAATTTCCTTATTTACCCAGAAAGTCTTGTAATTAACAGAAGGTAACTCAGTTTGGCTGTCAATCTGCTTGTGAATTTGTGAACTTAAAACTAGCAACTGCTTAGATATCTTTATCGTGACCTTACAGCATTTACTTATGACAAGAAAACACATCACCAACCACTGTTGTGTATTTTTGGGTCCAGTTCTTCAATGTTTAAAGCAATGGACAAGGGAAGTAGATTTTAAATGGAATTTTATTCTGTTGCTCCCAGCTCTCAAAACATAGCTGTTAACAGGGAGATATCAATCAGCAACTGTTTCTGCTAGGAGACAAATTCTTGGTCCAAAAATATTTTTATGAGCAAATCTGAATTTTGATACCACGTCTTTCCTGCAACAAATTTCAGATGGGATAAGGATTGGTCTATCAATAAATAATAAAGAGATTTTTTAAAATTTTTTTTTCCCAAAAACCCTGACCTGAATCAGCTGTTTAAACAGCTATGATCCCACTCAGATGTGCTACAGCTGATGCATATGAGGACAGCGACTGCAGGGTGTTACTGTGGGGGTAGGAAACCTGCTGGAAAGCACTGTCTTTGGGAGTGCTTTGGGGTAGGTGATGATAACACGCAGTGTTGAGGTCAGGAAGGCCAAGGCGAAGTTTCAGGATGCAAAGGAAGTAAAAGCATGTGAGGGTTACCTAGATCTGAGTATCTAGCAACTCATGAGGACATTCAATTCTTTGAGGAGAAAGGTGACTTATTTATTTTATACATGCAACTACCTTGGGCCAGAGGCCTGATGCAGAAGGAGCAAACTATTCAGTCTGGGTGAGAAAAGTATAACAATTTTCAATGGCTGGAATTAGGCAATTGAAAAATGTTGGGGTTTGTCACCGAGAAATCAGGTGAAAAATTAATATCAGGAAGCTTGGACTCAGTTTGCTCTGAAATGATCTAGATGTGAATGTTAATCTTTTTCCAAGAGAAAGTCTATAAATTTTCCATTAATATCTAAGGTAAGTAGTGTTAGTTGTTCCTTTCCAGTTTGGTATCTTTGAATTACTTATCTTTTTTCTTGAAAATATTCTTTCTTTGGCCTTAATTGTATTGCTCTCAGCAACATCATGGAGTTCCTGCCATGCACTGAGCAAAACGTCCATATTTTTAAGACAACTAACCAAATGGTCAGGAACTGTTTTATTAGTTTTCTTTTTCCCCTACTGTGTAGTTGACCAGAGGCTTTTGGCATAATTTTCTGTCTTTTCCTCTCCTCGTGGAGTAAACAGTGGGCTTATCTGTGTAGGAATATTATGCTTGGTGATACTTATGAAGCCTCTTCATTTATAAACATTAATAGGATTGGTTTTCCTCTTTTTTCCTCTCAGTGGTCAAGATATATGGAGATCCCAAAACCTGTAAATATTTATTCTGTCATTACTTGACTCATTATGGAATCACCTGTAAGTTAAAGCAAAGGAAAATATAAGGTATTCAGAAAATAAGGCTGGATAACCTCACCTAGAACTGCATGTACTTACTATGAGTGTTATTTTATATTTCCCATCAAGAATCTTAAAAATAATCTGGAAAGATAAGAAGGTTATAAAATTATAATAATTTTCAAAGATAAATAGTGATAGAAAGACACTTGTTATGGATGAATTCTTTCTGTCCAGAGAGGACCTACTCCAGGAGAAATCTTATGTATTTTGACAGTTACTTTCAAATCCAGGCGCTATTATTAATGAGAGGTTGGGTAAATTAATAAGATCTGGAACATTATTTACGGTCTTTAAATAATATAAAATGCTCATCTTAATTCATGCAATTCCTTTCAAAAAGTATCAATATTCACATATGTTCAATTAAACATATGAAAAAAGTTGCCATCCTCAAAACATTCTCAGCAATGACACCCTGAATACCTCTTTGACTCTCCTACCTGCTCTACATCTCATGTTCATGCTAAATTTAGAGAGAGAATTTCAGATGTATGTGGCAAGGCTTACCAGTACAAGTAATAGCCGATTAGGATAACATTAAATCTTTGTGGAAATCAAGTATAGCTAATTTGCTGTAGGCAAGAGTAAAATACATTACACAAGAAGGTTTCATTTTACACAATATTTACAACTAGGCTGAAAAAAAAATGGTTTTCAAATATAAAAAATATCAGCATTATTAAAAGGCTATGGAATTCATTAAGAATTATATGCTGGTTTCCCCCACTCTCTGATATTCTTTCTGCTTTTATTCCTGCCATCTACCTTATGTTCAAATCAATACCATCTGGTCTTTAGAAACACAGACTTGTAGAAATCCTGACTAATTTTCCTTCACAAGTGGGTGAAACTCAAAATAAAACTGCCTTTCAATCCGTAAAAGAAGACCACATTAGGTTTATAAAGGGGGGGGGAAGAATCCATTTTCAGCCTCTTTAAAGGATTCTTTATCCTTACAGTCCCTGCTCAGAAGTAGCTATGGGAGTTATTTCACACATAACTTTCTCCACCACAGGATAACCAGCTGACTGTGTTGCCTGTGACTTCCTTTGTTTTAAAACTGCAAGTGTGATACTTCATCATCCCCATTTGGAAGGGTTTACAAAAAGGCATATTTTTAGAACAATTAGCTTCCTGTGATGTAATGGGCATTTGAGTAGTGTCATGTTTTGGCTCTTTCTCTGACTTAAACCACTCAGTTGATTTATGGGTGTAGGATTTCCTTTACTCTCCAGAACACAATAGTCTCCCCATTTGTTCACTGAAGGCTGGAATTTATGATTTATAGTTAGATTATTTCAATTTTAATTTTTGTCTCAAAAAGAAGAGCTGCCAAGAGGTACATTGTTTCTCCCCCAGCTTTGTCAGTGAAAGAGCACTGGAATTACTCTGTCCCACTGCAGTCATTCAATAAAAGTGTAGCATGTTTCCATGAACTAATTCCCCCATGGTGAAGCACATATCTGACACACCTGGAATCATTGCTCTTTGGAAATATACATAATATTGATTCTCCTGGCCATAATCAAGGGCACACACTTACTTTAAAAATTAAACAAAAAAAAATTAGGAAGGGCTGCAATGTCATCATCTCAGTGTTCCCTCTGCAGGTTGCTCCATTGTTCTAATTTTGTGTCCTTTATAATTACATCGAGTTAGTTAGAATAACGTGATCGAGGGGGGGTTTTTGGTTTTGGTTTTAGCGTGGGGGTTTTTTTTGTTGTTGTTGTTTTGTTTTTTGGTTTTTTTGTTTGGTTGGTTTGGTTTTTGTTTTGTTTTGGGTTTTTTTGTTTGGTTTTCGTGATGGTTGGTTAGTTGGTAGGCTTGGGGTGGCTTTTTCTTGTTTTTTGTTTGGTTGGTTTTCTAATATTGTAAGTAAACCAGTGTATTTTCCCTTAGTCTTCAGAAATAGAGTTTTTTGGGGTTCGTACAGTGGATGCACACACATATTCAGCAACATACTTCTGGCTGTGGTTACAAGTTTGTGCCTGTAATTTATGAAATATCAAACAGTAAATGGCAAGAGCCTGTAAAATCATGCTATTTCATGTGGATCTGTCAGAGCACAAGGCTGGTGTCACAGGTACCATCTCAGCCACTGAGTTCAGCACCTTTCAGTCACAGGCCTGTGAGTCGCAATAAGTAACAGAGGATCCGCAGAAACCTTGGATGTGCTGTGACACACCTGTGGTCATGAACTGTAAAACTAACACCCGTAACAAATTTAAGACTGAAAAGAAGATTTCTGAATCCAAACCTGGAAATTACTTCAACTGAACCTGAGCAGAAGTGATAAATTTCAGTGTTAGCAAGACCCCCATCAAACATTATCTCTTCTCATAGCTGATCTCAAAAGCATCAGAGGAAACAAATTCAACCATTATGTTTCCCTCCCTGGGCATGCAGCTAAAGTATAAAGGTGTTCACAGCCCATGGAAAGCCAGCAGAAGCTCCAAAATTATATGAATATTTCGAATAATATCAGTATAGCACGTGTCAGACAGCAAGTTCCTGCTTCATGTTGCATTCCCTGACAGATTCCAATACATCACAGGCATTAGAATTCACCTTGCAATTCTATGTTCCATCTTCAAGAATTTTCTTCTATCCTGCAATTCTTCCTGTAAGCTTGGGTATCCCTTCATTTGTAGACAATATACAGTTTAGCTGCAATTTTATTCCACTGCATGTATTCACCTAGAATTTCTTGCTAATTTTGGAAAAGAGAATTTGAATTAAGTTGAAGTAAATTTTGTTAGAAAAATGATGAGATCCTTTTCTTCCATGTTGGTCCTTCTAATACTTCTTTTATATTGTTACTGCACTTTGACCTTAATGATCTATTAGTAGAACTTGTTTTTTTTAATTATTGGTCTCATACACTTTTAAGAATTGAAAGGTCATACGAAACTGGCACTGATTTGAGAATTTTTTCCCTGAGGAAAACTTGTGGAATGTGTGGTAATTTTCAAGATGAGCTGGAAAGGAATTTAAGGCAAAAAAATACAACTTATCTCCTTAAGTGGTTACAGAGCTTCTTCTTAATAATATAGGATGCCTATAATGATACCATCACATTCCAGAGGCTGAGGAAGAGGTGGTGGCTTGAAGTGTCCAGGGGTACATAGGATTAGCAATGTTTGATTTTGAGATTCTTAGTAAAATTTATATTTTTGTAATTTATATGTTGTAATTTCATTTTTTTCAAGACCATAAACCCTATAGATAGGCAAACTGTACATACAAATCATACAATACACTTATGCAGGTTATGTACTTAGAACATAGGAAATTTGCAAATATTACAAGCATAATTTCTAGTATACTGAGTCATGTAAAAACTACTTCTGTGTGGGGCTGATCAGCAAAAATCCTGGATAGCTATGATGTTTTTGTGGCGTAGTCCTATGCATAGGCGCCCTTTAAGTCAAACATGTTTTATAGTTTTAATGCAATTGCAAATACAGTTTTGCTGTGATTTCATTTAACTCTAGCATCTGTGTTTGGTTGACTTAAATCATACTCATATTTCTTGAGCAAAACCACTAGCTAACCAAAGCCAGTTTATTAAAAGGCTTATGCTCTTCTATAAGTTTCTAAGTAACTTACAGAACACAACTTGAAGATTAGGTGGGGTTTCAAGCCAGGATTACTACAGGGAGCAAGCAAAGATGGGTCTTGTGTGGTTGCAAATGCTCATAAAAATTCCCTCAGAAAATGCTTGAAAATACTTGCAGGTCTTGCATCTTCTTGTCTCAGTGCTATGGAATGTGCTGCACCTTGCTGAAACTGTATTTTGAAAATTGTGTTTTGGTTCCCAGGCTGCTTTGACACCTACAAAAACTTTATTGAAATGTTTGTATAAGAACGGCTTGTTGAAACATGGTGAAAAAGTGATTAGCGGTTGTGATGTTCTCTTTGAAAAGGTTTGTTCTGCATTCAGAAGGTGTACTAGAATTTGGAGGAATTATTTGGGGAGTATTTGCATTGATTTTGGTATTTGTTTTTTAGAGGTTTTGGGTTTTTTAATGCATTGCTTAAATTGTGTAGTTTGTGTTTCTGGCTACTCAAATGGCTGCATCAGTAATGTGTTTTCTAGGTAAAGAATCACAGCATGGGCAAAGGCAAGAGAAGCACGAGAGAGAAAGAGTTATTTCTAAGATTTTGCTGTCAAGACTCAGTTTTGTAAACTGCCTACCTATTGCTTATTGCTCTTGTACACCATTTCTATTATCCTGTAGAGTCACTGATACTTTAGAATGTAAAACCTTTCAAGGGACCACTATAATTTTCTTCTATCTGATCTCGGTTTCAAGATCTTGCACAGCAGCAGACCAGCATTTTTCTGATTGTTGTACTGATTAATCGAAGTCTTTGCTACTATACTTCTTCCAATCTGAATTTGACAAGCACGTCTCTTACAGCCATTGGATTTTGTTGTGCCTTCTTATGCTATTGAGCCATTTATAATCAGATATCACTTTTCTTTTTCAACACCTTGTCACAAGCAAAACGGAATTGGATTTTTCTATGCCCTCTTATGCTATAGAGCCACTATGAATCAGGTATCACTTTTCCTTTTTGATATATTGTCACAAGAAAAGCAGCCTTCAGTTGGAGAAACATATTTGACTCATTGTCAGTAAGCATAAAGTTCCGATCATTGATGTGAATGTTGGAAGTAGGGGAAAAAAAACCCAGATGCATTTATACAAGTACACTTAGATAAGCATCTATTCTTCCCTTTTCTCAGCCTAAACTTTTCATATTTTCTGCAAATGGTACTCAGTCCATCCGAGTTCACCCAACGAGGTGGAGGTGATATAGGAAGCTGAGATGCTTTGTCCAGAGGCTTTCCCATGTTCTGTGCCCCATGGTTTCTTTCTGCTGGCTGGTGCTTCACAGATTTCTGACACTCCATGTGTAACTATGTATGCAACTCTTGTTTGTGCTCCAGTGCAAGTCACCCATGGGCTGCAGGTCCTTCAAGGATGTACCTACCCCGTTTTAACATGAAAGCCACCTCAAGAGCACATATTCCAGTGTTTCTCCATATTGTCTGAGCAGGACACCACTTGCTGTTCTGATTGGGCATACTTTAGCATACAGTTCTAAAGTTTTTGGTTTTTCCCACTGGTGCTCAAAGAGATTTCAGCGCTAACTGCAATGGCTTCCATCTGTCCTTCCAAGAGGTCACAACTGTGACCCCCTGCTCCTTAAACCTTTGAATTCTGTCCTTTATACAATATATACAATAATAAACTATTGCTGCTTTTTCTGGATAAACAAGTATTTTAAGCTAGTTAAGTGTCTCAAGATAAGGCCTGTCTTACAGACAACAGATTTTAATTGTACTTACTTTCACAGAATCACAGAATAGTCTGAGTTGGAAAGGATCCAGAAGGATCATCAAGTCCAGATCTTTAGTGAATGGCCCATATGGGTTTTGCACCCACAATGTTGGTGTTATTAGCACCATGCTTTAACCATTTTCAAGTCCTTTCTAAGTTTTAAACATCATTTTTAGAGAACTGACATGCTGGTATACTTCTATTTACCATGTGTACAAATGCCAGTCTCAGTATTCTGATTTAAAAGTTTCCCTGCTAGGATATCTGTCATTATTGTGGTTGCTGCTTTGGTGTGTAATATAAGATGCGACTGATGTCCTGTGATTTACCTACAATTAGCACATTTTCCCCTTCTGAAGAAAAACAATTCAGCAGTCTTGGGGTGTCCTGTAGAAGTTCTTTATTCCTACTGTTTTATGTTTTGTCCTGCTTGATTTAGTAAGACTGATAATCCATTGCTTGAGGGCTTGCAGCCGAGGTAAAAGCTGTCTTACCCTACAAATTCATTTGTGCAAATAAGTTAAGTTGCAAGCAATGTCACTTCTATTTCACTTTTTGACAGTAAAACCAAGGTTTTTAAGAGTGTTTTGTACCAGTCTTATGGGTTCAAACCAGAGCAGCTTTGCATAATATGAAGGTAATAATCCTCTCAAAGACACCAGGAAATGTTTGCTGGCCTTGAACTTCTTTAGACAGCTTGCAGTGAACCCCATTAGCATCAACCACCAATTATAGATAATTATTTTTCAGAGATTTAGGAAGAAAAGCTATCCAAATTGTGCTTCAGCTTGGCTTCACATGACCACTTTTAAATTCAATGCCTCTAGTTTAAACATAGCAATGTAACTGCTAGCTTGTGACTTCCATGAGCCATAGCTTGCTGGAGGTTGGTAGAGCATTTCTGTCGATGTAGACTTGCTTCCTGCTGCTGCATTGCCCAGGTACATGCCTCAGGGGATAGGCTCCTGAGATGGCAGGAGATCATTCCCACACCCTTCATTCTCGCTGGCAGAGCAGAGGTGTTGGAAGGGCTGACACTGCTATTCAGGTCCCTAGATTGCAAGGAAAATAATTAAAATGTAGGATGTCAGTGGGCACTT
This sequence comes from Corvus kubaryi, assembly GCF_017639235.1. Taxonomy (NCBI): domain Eukaryota; kingdom Metazoa; phylum Chordata; class Aves; order Passeriformes; family Corvidae; genus Corvus; species Corvus kubaryi. Next base: position 616,688 of record NW_024582075.1, read on the forward strand.
TTTTTTTTATTCTCCCTATTACATGATTTTTCCTGTTTTCAGTCAGATCAGTGTTCTCAGGGTAGGAGAAACTTGTTTTGTTATTGCTGTTCCAGTTAAAACAAAAGAAATTAAATGGTTCCTTCCAGTGGCCTGCTGCACAGCCTCCTGTAACTGCCTAATTGGCCTCCTATAATTATTGCCCTAGTTGAAATACATTTACTATTAGACGGGAGGTTTATGTAGGTCATCTGGTTTTCTGGAAAATTTGGACTGTACTGAGGCGTGAAACCAGTCTACCTTATCACTGATCTTTCTGATTTGCTAACATTTTATCTTTGCCACAACAAATCTGATTTAAAGGAAAGTATATCTTTTGAACACGGTTATTAATAAAGTAGGAGAACTAATTTTAACATATTCAGAGCTTTAATGGCCAATGTTGTGTGAAATAACAGTCTTCCTCTGCATGTTCATTCCAGGCAGCTGTTGATATATGTACAATCATGCATGTGCCTACGAAAGTTTGACACCCTCTGGGAAAGTACAGCCTGAAGTTGCAAGTCAAGACCACATGTAATAGCTCGTGTGGGCATACACTTGCATTAGATGTATGTAAATGCGCAAAATAAACATTGTCTTGCTTCTAGACTTCGGCTTTCAGCTTTTTTGGTTTATTGCTCAAGATTATACTTCTTTCCTGTTTCCTCTCTGGATAGAGATATACATCTCAGATGATAATTATGCCATAGTTTAATTGCTTTAAAAATAAAATTATGTTTATCATTCACTTGTTTTGAGGTTAACTGGATGTGTAAAGAAATTTCAAGTTCTTCAGGTTCTTGAGCATCTTATTAACAGAATTCCCTTGAAATACAAGGGCCAATTCTTCCCTTATCTCCTAAGACTATTAATATCTAATAATTTTGTTTGCTTTTTTGGGGGGAGAAATAAAAGTCCTTACCAATAAGAAAAACTGTTTAGCTAATTGTTTTCTATTTTTATTTTCTCCAGTTAACTTTGGCTTTAAATTCAATACAAATTTTTAGTCCATTTTTTACCTTTGACTGTAGCAACATTTTGCTGGGGTGGAATTATAATAGAAGCACAGAACTTGCTGAGTTAGAAGGGACCCACAAGGATCACTGAGTTCAACTCCTGGCCCTGCACCAGCACCATCCCCAACAGTCACACCATGTGCCCGAGAGCATTGTCCAAATGCTTCTTGAACTCTGTCAGGCTGTTCCAGTGCCCAAAAACCCTCTGGGTTACAAATCTTTTTCTAATATCCAACCTAAACCTCCCCTGACACACCTTCAGGCCATTCCCTCGGGTCCACTCACTGGTCACCAGCGAGGAGAAATCAGTGCCTGCCCCTCCTGTTCCCCTCACGTGGAAGTTGTAATTGCAGTAAGGTCTCCCCTCAGCCACCACCAGGCTGAACAGACCAAGTCACCTCAGCTGCTCCCCGCAAGACTTCCTCTTCAGATGCTTCACCATCCTTGTGTCCCAGCTTTGGATGCTCTCTAATAGCTCCTAGGTTGCCTGGAAATGGACTCCACTGGTTTTTACTGTGTGTCAGAGGGGCACTGGAAGCTCCTTTCCTTCACTGACAGTTTGAGAGCTAAAGGGCTGAGAACCTGCACAATTATGGGTGCAAAATTAATGCATCAAAGCAGGACTCATTAGAAACCTACATGTATGGCTAGTCAGGCCACACAATATTCTACCTATTGTACACGGTAATTTACAAATCTCCTTCTGTGCCAAGGTACCAGCCAGAAGCCTTGTATGCACACATCAGGATCCCAGTAAATTACATTGAGAGCAATCAGATAATGTTGTTAATATGACTCACTTCAGTGCAATTTCTTTGCTCCTCCCCGTATGATTAATTACAACGAAATTGATGTTGCCAGCAATGATTAATTTACAAGTTCAGATGCAGAGTAAATGAGCTAAGCAAAGCTGAGTTGGCATTGCCCCTCATTTAAGAAACTGCACAAGGGATCACAATTCACAGCTAACCTTGTGACCCATTACTGTATTTGCATAAGAAATGGCTGTGTTGAATAGCTGCAAACTTATAATTTATTATTTTGTGATAGCTGTTTAGAAAAAAAATATTTAGTTTAGCTAAATCAGAAAACAAAGAGCATCAATCAGGCTTCTACCAGGAATTTTCTGTGTAATTCAAATTCATCATCAGGTAATATGAAAATGCCAAGCCTTTGATAGTGAACTGAAAATGGAGATCATATTCTTGATGAAATCCCTGAATTTCTCCATGAAAAAAACAAAGTCCATAAAAAACCATAAAAGAATAAATATATTAATAACTAAATAGATTTAATAACTGCTCTTCCTTTAAGGATAATAAATCTATCCTGTAGGAACTACAATTACTTCCCATGTTGTACATAAGTCAGAATTATTGTCTGTATTGAAGTGAGTGCTAGAGACTCTGTGCATCACCAAGTATTTGAGCATCTTCTGTCACAGAGCAGATACTGCAACACGCGTATCAATCAACGAGGCCTATGGAAAAGAAATCTATATGGACTGATTCTTGATAGATGTTTCTGAGATGTTTATTTCTCCAGCCACTTGGCTGGGGCTCTGCCGAGGAACTGCGGCAATCACAGGACCCGAGGGTCCTTGCCCGCGCAGGGGAACACAAAACAACCAATGGGGAACGAGGCTGAGCAGGGGCAGGGAAACCCCGTGCCTCCCACCAGGGCCCCTCTCCCAGGACCACATGGCAGGGGGAGGGACCCCGACAATCTTCCACATATAATCAATAGAAGTAGTAGATTTGAGAGGCTTACTCTACAAAAATCATATTTTTAAAAATCAGTTTCCTTGTGTGTGTATAGTGTTCATTATGTAGAGGTGAAATTCAAAATTTAGTCTTTCTCATGAAGAATTTTTGTCTGATGGCAAGTATTTCTGATGAAGGAGAGAAGTGACTGGCAGCATACTTTAGGCTCTTTCCCCACTACTTTAACTTTCTTTTTTTTGACAGAGATGCTGACTGAAAAATTAAGTACACTTTTACCCATAGCTATTTGCAGATACATAGCAGGGGAGCTCTTGAGGCTTTGAAATCAAGTGTTGAAGAGAGGTAAGATCTGGAATGAGAACTTTTGCTCAGTATGTGCTTTTCAGAGAGAAAAGTTTTTCATGCCACCTGGCACAAATTAACAGAAAACTCACTTCTGACTATGAAGGCCTCACAAACCAGTGCCAGTTGTCAGTTCCCTTGCAAGTTCTACCCTTGAAGCTTCTGGTTCAGTACCTGCCATGATCCCTGACAGCTATTTTCTAGGTGACTACTGATGCCTTTGAGTGTTCTGTGGCAGTCTTAAGGTAAAGAGACCAATGTTAAGCTGAGCACCAGCAGGATGGATTAAAGATTCAAGGGCATGGTTAAAAAGAAAAATAGCAAAAAGATTTGCAGACAGCTAAGACAACACCCATGTGTGCTAATCAACTCTTGCTTCTCTTGCACTCCATTTTTGCAACAGCTTGCCCAGACAAATACACAGCCTTTGGACCAAGAATTGCTGTGTCCCATGAGAAATTCCTAACCCCTGAGCTGAGCATCTGATGTCTCCCTGGCCCAGTGGATACACACCTTCCTATCCAAAGAGGAACAGCTCCAGTAGGCAACATAAAGAGAGACTCATAAGAAAACAGCTACTGTTTAGTGCTAGTCAGTCAAAGGATCTGGCCTTGTATGTTTTATACTTCACCAAGTATGTAAACTCAGTCTGTTGGCTCTTTGGGGATAGAGGAGTTGCATATACAGGCTTTCCTCCCCACCTCTCTCTGACACATCCAAATGCATGCTGGTTTGAAATGCCTGGGATTTATCCTGGCACAGAAGGGAAAAACTTAAATTTCAACCATTGTGTGGGATGGAGAGGCTATTTTCCCATTTATCTCTAAATCTAATGTCAAAAAGGATGCAAATATCATTAACTACAAGCAAATCAACCTTCTGCATGTAGTGAGCAGAAAGCAGGCATTCATAATTGTAGATATTTTTTAAATAGCTTACTCGAATACAGAAGGACATAGTACAGAAAAATATCTAGAATACACTTTTAAAATGTCTTAGAATAACCTAATCTGGATGGAGACCATGTAAATTTGAGTAGCAGGGTGCTAGATAATTATTTAAACTGAAAATGGAGCTTCACTGCTCAGCTATTGTTAATGACATATGGGACCTGCAATAACCTCAGTGGCTTACTCCATATAATTTTTGGTTGCCAAGCAATCCTTTTTAGTTGCTGTACGTACATCCAGCATCCTAAAATTTGTAGCCCATGGGATATATAGTGCATCAGTTCTTGCCTTGCAAAGCTCCTCTGAAGCCATCAGTTATACAGAACACAAGCTCTGATTGAAGATTATTTGGATGTTGACAGCACACATAGCCTACATTAAATTTTCAAGTTCTTATTGGTATTGTTGAAAAACCTAGCTTTTTTTTCCTTTTGCCCTTTTATTCTGCAAAGCAGAGAATCCAAGCTGTGTTACATTTTGTAATGACAGAGTAGGTTAGCTCAATGAAATGAAATGTTCTCAGAAAGCACAACACACATGGTAGAAACCAGAGATTTATGTTGGCAGTACATGACACTGGTAGACCCTTCACGCTAGTGTGTGTTGCAGGGATAAAGAACTGCTGAATGAATTCTTATCTGTTAATGCTGGTTTCTGTATTTTTGGAGTTAAGCATAATGTCATTAAAAATAGACAGGCTTTTGTGTTACATCAGATTAAATTACTGGCACTTTCTATTAGAGTGATGAGCTAGAGAAAAATGGCTGAGTTCAAAAACATCTGCACGATTTTAATAACAGATTTTAAGAAAATATACATATAGGTTATTGTCACCTGCATGTAGGAGAGAAATTTGTATGCCTGTCTTTAAATTCCTCCAGGTCAAATAGAGCAATGAATAATTGGATTGAGATTACTGAAATTCAAGTCCTTGTTCAAATCCTAACTGTGTTTTCTGTGTCATTTTATGATATCCATGTAGCAGTTTGGACCTTGCTGACCTCCTAGTGCTATTGCAGAGCCCATCTGTGCAGGTTCCCTAAGGGACAGGCTCTGCTGCAAATACAGAGCTTCTGGAATGCCTCTCTCTTTCCAAAACCGAGTGCCCTTTTTAAACAGGATAAAAGTGAAACCCTTTTCTGTCAAATGTAGACTATTTTACCGTTTTCTGACACAAACTATTTACCACTTTCAAATTAGATATTTCCCAAGTCTCTCTACTTTCTGAATCTGAAGTGGGTGGATATAAGATACTCTCTGCACACACCATGTAGTCTCAGTAGGAATGCAATAACAGGGAGAGAAAAATTGGATTTGTACTAGCATCAGATTAATGTTTCTTCTGAAATAATATGGTATTAATTCATCTCCTTCACTATAGCAGTGTCCACTTCTCACAAAAGAAATATCACCACAAATGGCTTCTAGTTCCTGATTCTTGGGTACACCTTGCAAAAAGCCAAAAGATTAAGTTCATAATAAATATACATTCTCATATGGGCAATCAAGATTGAGATAAGGAACTTTCATTTCCTTATCACTTTTTCCAGAATCACAGCTCTGGATGTCAAGCGAAAGGCTGCTCCAGGGCCTGCCATCTTTGCTGAGATTACCGTAACATGTTCTGCATGGACATGGAGTTCCATTCCAAAGTGCTATCAATTTAGATCTATTCAAAGCCTTTAAACCGTATTTAAATTAATACAGGTTAATCATATTTCTCCTGAGGTGCATGTAAGATGTAGACAGAAAAGAATGAAAACCCCTTTTGGATTTAAAATCCAGCACACAACAATGTCCTCTTCTTGTGAGCTCAAGATATTTGAGAATATGTTGGAGTTATGCCAGTAATAATTTTTTCTTTCTTCTTGTTTATAATGCAAAAGCACAACACACCTTTTAGTAAACACAAGAATACAGAAACAAATACATAAAATAATTGTATAAGCAAACGGCTGAGTTTGAAGAGAGGGACACTCAGCCTCCATGTATGGATGGCCCTAACACATGTTTTCTTCTAGAGGAAGGAGGCTTCCCACCTGGAATATTAATTCCTGAGAGAAAATGCAAGGTATATCATTTTGTCCTGTCTCTCAGAGGAAAGGTTTATGTGTTTACAACACCAGCAGCAATAGGAAAGTTGCCTTTGTGTGCTTTTCTAATAATAATCCAATTATATGGCTATTTCAGAGAGCACAAAATTGCAAATGTAAAGCAAGGGCTACTTTGAACAGTCCTTTTGAAAAACAACACTTCTAAAAGTTTGTAATTATTGCTCAAAAAATTATTGTTATGTTTTATACCAAACCACTCAGATTGGAGCAATAGTTCTGAAACAACATTTTATTTCAACTTCTGTATTCAAATAGCTATAGTACCATGATCCAACATCCAGAGATCATATTACAGTGGTCTTTTCACTCCTCGTGCAGGACTTAAATATTGTACATCTCCAACAACTCATATGTGAATAAGATGTGAACATCTGAGGGCCTTCTATACTAATGTTGATAAAGATTGGGGTTTTTTTTCAGAGAGAAAATTTATACCATTTAAATAATATGAATACTACTCTCCTTACCAGGAACTGACTCAAAAAACTAGGGTAGCTACATATACAGCAAATTCTACTTTGATTTTGTGCCTATTTATCACCAAAATCAAGTGTCATATCAATCTCCTTGGGTTATTGTAATCTGGATGTTACAGGGAAATTTTTACGTGAAAAATAGTTCAATATGATTAAATCAAACTAAATTTAATCTAAATTAAATTAATAGTATGTTTGTACTGCACAATTGAAAATTAAGCAACTTCAACATTTTTCTTTAAAACGTGTTAAACGACCCCATTTCTCTCATTTAAAGTATATACTTTTTTGCCCCCTATTGAAAGTACCTTATCAAATTGATTTGCAAACAAGTAGTCTTTTTTAGTTTTTTTTTTAAACTATGGTGTTCAGTAGGAAAATCAAAATCTTTCATTTATTTCTAAATTCAGGTTGAGATTTTAACAAAGAGACTGAAGAAACCATCTCCTTTCTTTATGTGACAAAGCCTTTCCTTTCAGGTTCAGTGCTAGCTCAAGTGAAGTTTCAGGTTATATTCTTGCAGTGCTATACTTTTTTTCCCTTGGTTCAACCCCAAACAAAAATGTGCTCACACAGCCCTAACTGTAAGATTGTGTAAACACAGAAAATATAACAGTAAACATGTGGGCATTGAGAAATGTAAAAAGATACTTGGTACGGTGAGCTGTGAAGCAATACAACCCTTCAGGCCTGGAAAAGCTCAAGACCTTGCAGTACTTTTATTGAGGGTCTTTCAAGACCCCTATATTAGTTTTAAATAAAGAATTATGGTCATAACCTTTGGGTCCTAAGACATATTCAGTCTTTTCTGGGAAACTATAAAGATGTAATTTTGAAACTAACTTGCACCAAACTAACTGGGGTTTTAAAAACCTTTTTTAAATTATGTCCACTGCCAACAGTCTTGATTTCATATTTAAAATACTAATACTGAATACACAGGGAAATTTTTCTAGATTATTCGTGCAGAACTTTTTCCTCTTGTATGAAATTTCATCGCCCCTCCTGGGCTTGTTATATCTGACATTCAAGTCCTCACTGAAGCTAATGAACCTTATATTTTATTGATTAGGTTACTTATCTGTCTTAGAAGTTTTTGGAGGTATAATTTTGACTCAGTCAAATTGGTTTTTTCTCAGATATTGAAGTTATATCTTACCATCTTAAAGTGTGCTTTTCTCTGCCATCCTTAGCAGCCGGCTGAGAATTCTCTTTTTTTAGAAAGTTATTCTTTATTGTAGGCTGTTTATATTCAGGCCTTACTTATTTCTCTCAGGCCTGACTTCACTGTTTATAAAACTACCCTCTTCCCACCCCTGTTTAAAATGGCTTCAAAAATGATCAGATGAATCACAAAAAAAAAATCTTCCTAAGACCAGTAAATACTAGGCTGCACAAACCAGCTCCAAAAAAGTCCTTGAGCCCTCACCTGCTGGTTATGGGTGAAAAATGCCACAGGAAGAATGTCTGTCACCCTCCTTTTTCCAGTCTCACCAGTTTCAGAATCTATCAAGACAGAGAGCAGCATGCTGGACCCAGACTTAGACCACTGCATCTTTTAGCTGTTAAATACTTCTTTACCTGCTTTCTGTATTAAATGCTCCTTCTTTCAGTTTCAGAGCTCCTGTGTTCCGTACAGCATCTCTTTACCTCCCAGATGGGACAAACCTAGCTCTTGATTGTTCGGGCATAAATATTCCCTCTTAGCATAGATTTCCACCTTAGGAGACCTTGCAGAGATGCAGTAAGCTGAAGTCTTCCTTGCACATGTGTGAGGAGTTTATTGCACTTGTGTTTCAGCAAGATGGTGAAAAATTTGAAATCAAGTGTGGCCACTTGTACTTTGATTAGAAACCAAAGTGGGTACCATCACTGTCTTCTTTGGCAGCAGAACAAGGCCAGCATGAATAATTTGTACTTCTAATACTTTCATGGCGCCTAATTAGTCATTAGCCCTGCATGTCTATAGCACTGGGAACTTGAGTGGTGGCGAATAGGTGTTCTTCAATGTCAGGTGAATGGTTTTGTGCTTCTTTATGTTTCTTCTTCCTCCTTCTCCTCTTTCTCTGTAGAAGAAAAAAAAAACAAAACCAAACTGGTCAAAGGGCAAATAATCACATGTCAAGATCTTTTTAAATGCTGCTACCAAGACAGTCTAGAGGAAAGAATGAAATACATGTTTAACCTTCTCCATTTCTTGTGAAAGTAATAAAAAAGTAAAATTATATGTCTTTTCTAGCATTTTGTTCAGTCTTGTGAATTTTGGACTTAGCTATGATGGTCTTGACATAATTCACTTTAAATGAGAGGCCTTTTTGCATTTTATTTTATATGCTTAGACCAAAGACACACTTCCCATGATTAAACAAATATCATCATCATTCCAACCCAAGCCATTCTAAGATTCTGTGTATTTCTCTTAGGGCAACACTACGGCACCTGTACATGTAACAATTAAATGAAACTCTTCCTCGTGTATGAAAGGCTTGGGTTTTAGTGTATGAAGTGTAATTTACCTGTAACCTATTAGTGAGAATAAAGAAAATTAGACCTTTTTTCTCATTGTTTATATTGCCTCAACTGAGAGTATTTAAGGAACCAGCAGCCCTTGAAGAAGTGCGGCTCGTACACTTAGCCAGCATCCTGTAAATGCCAGAAGATGGAGGTTCAAGAATGAGAGTATAGTGCACAAGCAAAGCAAAAGTCATGGCAGAAACCAAGGCCTAAAAGTCAAGCAAATTGCAAATTAAGTATCCTAATCTATTGAATTTTGAGTTTTTGAGAGGAGAAAAAAGTGATAAAATGACATTTTTAAATAAGGACAACAGAAATGTAGAGACAAAGAATAAAGGATTTTCGTCTTGGTGTTTCAGATCATTATCTCCACACTAACACAATTTTAGCACCTGACCGAGCTGCGGGCTGCCCCAAACCCAGTGATGTGGCATCTTGACAGCCCTTGGCACTAAGACTCTTCAGTGAATGCGACCCAGCTAAGCCTGGCAAACAGCACTGAGTTTAATTTCACATGCAGTGTATAGTGGAGAATCTGTGAGTATTCTCTTTTCTAGGAAAATGATTTTATGATTTGACATCCTTTAGTATATATGATGAGGAACAGGAACACAACATTAATAAGTAGGCATCTGTCATCATCTAAAAATTTTTATTGCATCTTCTGCAGTGCTCCTTTTTTGTTTTCTTCAAGACAATATTTAAATCTAATAGTAGCAAATAAAGGTTGTAAAAAGATAAATGTAAGGATTTTTGCTAGGACTGTGGAGAAGCAAAAGGAATGAAAGAAAGACAGACCATATGTGTAGTATATTTGTTGTTACAGCTTGCACTCATTAAAACCGTGTTTGTCGTGTTATACATCATTGTACTGTAGTTGTAGTAAATGTTCCTTGTAATGCACTTTCAAGTACAAAAATTGCCTCAGAAAAGAGCGTTTAGGAAACTAATTCTATTGAAACCAATGAAGTGTTGACACATTGCCCGACGTGGATTTGTTTAAGGAGGCATATTTTAGGTTATAAAAGTACAGTCCTTAAGGCAAAAAATCAGTGACTGCTTGGTATAGTGACTGAGAGAACACTGCAACAGTATGTTCAGCAAGAAACCCCTCATTAATCCTTTCCTGTAATTCTACCCTATTCACCTTCCCCCTCGCCTGACTCAATAGAATTTAAAACCTGCTGTCAGCACAGTAACTAACCCAGAACCCATTCATTACTCAGTTAAGGCATTTGAAATGTTTGCTGATTTGTCCATGAATGGGAACACAGTGTAAATCTGGACTGAGGAGAGGTTTTTTTCCCCTTGTCAGTTTAATTGCCCCTGTGTGATGTGTTCAAGTGTTAGGAATCATCAGGGGCTTTGACACTCTTCTCTGTTTGAACAGCCATAGCATTTCACTGCATCCAGCCCCCAAGAAAATCCAAATGTTTGCAGCTGAGAGGAAATATGCATCATTTACTAAAATCTGTTTATTTGCGTCAAACCAGACAACTATCACTCTCAGCAAACTTTTGGTGCCAGAAGCCACTTTTAGAATTAAACATAAAAAACCAAGCATCTTCTTGCATTCTAAAAAGTGCTCCAATGTGACAGAATTAAGCAGTGTAATGATTAGAGTAGGCAATTAATTCCGTGACTCAGCTGCTGTTAAGGGACTTGTGTTGAATGGACAAAATAAGCAAACAGCAATTTGTAGAGTATTTACATGGTCCCAAGTAATTCCTGTCTCAGTGAATGGCCTCTCTAGACTCAACAGAAAAAGCAGTTACAAGTAAAATGCTCAGCTGGACTGCTAGAAAATGTGTATGTGTCAGTCATTTGCTTGATGTACTAGCACCATTTGGTGATGATATATCGGAAAGGCTGCAGGGGACACTTGGACATCTGTGACGAAGCTTGGAGGGCTGCTCCTCTTGGCAACACCATGACAGCTTTTTGTATGTATCCTGCTTCACAAGTAGCAGTCTTTGTCATCTGGTGGAGGCTCTTGATGTTTGCTACTTTCCCATCAGCAATAGGGAGCAGAGAGGGCAGGTAAGTTACCATTTCTATTTTCAGTCAAATAATTAGCTCATTCAAGGGAACTTTCCCTTCCTGGGCCTCACCACGTCTTTACTCTCCCTCTTAAAAATATCTATTTTTTCCAATAATACAACTCCCTCTTTGAAAGCCTATTTTTACCCTCTGTATAACATTACCAGCTTTGCTCCTTACATTACAATGATGTTCACACACACATATCCACACAGCCCCAGCCTGCAATATCTGCATTGTCCAGCATCAATTGCTCATACAAACCATGTGGTACCAATGGATCACCGAGACAAGAGCTCTGCCAACAGACAAAATAAATCATGGAGGCAATTTCTTGCATCTCAGGGGAACTTCTCCCAGGCTGAACGTGACTCAAAATCTAAGACTTCTCCATATGTAGCTTAAAGATTGGTAGTGCTGCATTACCTTTCACCTCACTTGCCCTGAGATGGGTGTTTTGGACTGCAGGGACGCCTGTCCCTGTTGAGCCTGGGGTTCTGACGCTGCTTCCATAAATCTCTCCCTCTCAGGCAACTGCAAAATAAATTTCTGATGAGTCTGTTCAGCTAATGCCTTCCTAACTTCCAGTATAAAAGAGGCAGTACTTGCACTAATTATTGTCAAGGCCCACGCTAAGGAGTTTTTGCACTGCAGTTTAGGGTTTCATGCTGATCCAGTTGACATAGCTTGGATCAATTTGACCCGCTACTGCAGTTGTTCTCCTTTGATCCAGAGCGGTTTGTAATTTGACCCATTCAGATGACTTTCTTATAATAGCCCTAGCAAGACAAAACCAAATCAACTCCATTTATCTTAATGGGCTTTTTTTCAGACATGAGGCCTTGCCGATCTTTTGTACAGAAGAAAAAGGAATCTGTGTATCTGATGGGCTTTGAAATGCCATCTGGTGTTTAATGTTATTGTGCTCTGTTCTCATAGTGCCTGTGCTGAATTATATCTTAAAAGTTCAACAAGCATTCACTCACAGCCACCATTCAATACGATTGTGTCATTATCAAAGATGTGGATTTATCGAACGCAGCCTGCAAACAAAGCAGGTTTTACAGACCCTTCTCCTTGAGGCTCCACTGACAGAAGTCTTCAAGTACGAAACCTGTGTGCCTTGCATCTTTAACTGCCATTCAGATGCACAACAATACTCTTCAACCTCCAAAATTATTTTTTGAGACATAATCACAGGTGTTATAAGAACAGGAAAGGCTTTTATTAGGGTTGTGTTAATCTCCTAGAGGCTGAGCTTTTGAGATCCTACCTATTTAGGTGTAACTAAACTAGATTTCCAAACACTCTGCACCCCTCCCCTTGAAATGATGTTTCAGATATTTTCAGTACTTCTCTATTCATTCAGTATTTCAATGATGTTAAAAAAATACAAGTGTGTTTCCTTTTCTTACTGAAAAAGCTTGTATTATACATAGAAAACAGAAAAACAGCTTCTCCTCTCCCAAACGAGATCATTCACTAACAGGTAACCTGCATATGATAGACAGCTTATCAGCATAAGTGTATTTAAATACTGTCCTCTGCTCCTACCTTTATTTTATTATTATTATTATTCTATTATTCTCTAGGTGGAATCTTGACATCCTTGAACCTAGCAGCACAATGCCCAGTGACTTCAATAGGGTCAGGATTTCACATTCTGTGTATTTAGTTTTCCCCACTGTTTACTCTGAACTCCATTTTGCATTGCTTTTATGCCTTTGGGGTGAAGTTGTGTCTATGACTTGTATCTGCTTCCTTCATTTTTTCTTCCACTTCAGCCATTTTTACTGAAGCACAGTGTGAACCAAAGGACTTCTTGGATGAACTTACAACCTGTCATTTCAAAGAAGTTGTTCCACAAGATAGAAACCCAAAATTCTAATCCCTATTTTTAGTAAAAATATATACTTGTCATGTTTCTGTCTTTGTACTCATGGTCTCCCTACATTTATATTTTTCCATGTAAATAGACATAGGTGCATATTACTAATTTTTTTCTTAAATTAGAATGTAAGTTAATCAAGCAAATAATTTTTTTTCACATTTAGCTAAGTTAATAAATGTACAAATGTTAAAGCTCCTTTATACAAATAGTTGTCAATTTTTCCTTTAAAGGTACTTTAATTCCTGGTCTTGTGCTTAGAGCTTTTAGAAAAACAATGTAGTATTCTGTTTTTATTTAATAATGTTTGGAATGCTTTTGTACAAGACACAACTGAGGAGCATTTTTTGCATAATATTCATGAACTATTTCCCCTGAAATGCATTTTTGTTTTTATACCTCAGCAAACAGCTCTGTTTGAGTAAATGATCCATCCTTGACTCATTGTGTATACAGAGAGAAGATCTGCCTTTGATTGTTGTTTTAATAAACTGGAAGTCTGCCAGTGTTCTCTGGTAAGAGGAAGAGAGCATTAATGATACCACTGTGAAGCTCATCCTTATTTGGTCTTATACTAGATTTAACCCCCACTGATCCTTTTTTCATACTGAAATGGCTGTTCAGGCTAGTCAAAAAGCACAGAGTAGTAACTGCTGTGATTTGAAAGCCAGAAAATTTTACAAGTGCCAAATGTAGCACATTTTAAATTCTTCTTATAGCGCTTAGAGGACAGTGATTAATGAGTTTGTTATCTATCAAAAAGCTCCAGTTTGTGTTATCTATCAAAATGCTTCTCTCTTGCTGCTTGGTGAGGGAGAGGATTTACGGTAAAGAAAAACCTGCCATCCATCCATAGTATCTAAATTTATCAACTCCACACATTCATGCAAATAATGTTAAATTATAGATCTGTAGCTATCTGGATTTAAAACCAAAACAAACAAAAAACCACCACCACCAACAAAACAAACAAACAAACAAAAACCACCAAATATAAACCACCAAAAAAATCAAACCAAAAAAACAAACCAAACCCAAACAGAAAAGAAGAGAAAAGAGAGACATTTTGAACTGCCAAATCAGTGATCTTAAAAAATAAATGAAGTTATTTCCTTCTAGCAGCTTGAGCAATGGAGGGTTCTCTTCATGCCACCAATTTCTTATTAAAACTAAAATATGAAATTGCCAGTGATCAAGAGACTTTCTCAGTAATGCTCAGTAGTATTTCTGAATGCTTTATTTTATTCTGTAGTTCTCTAGAAGTCATCTTTAATATATCTGATAAGGGTCATAGATTTTTATACCGAGAACTCATAATTGTTTTGCTTTGTTCTCTAGCTCTTAAGCTTTCACAGAGAAAACTGCCTGCACCTTGCATAAAGTACACTTCACTCCATCTGTCAGGCAGGGAATTCTCTGTATGAGAGCAGCAAATGCAGAAAGAGGAGAGGAACATATGGCGTGTCTTAGTCCTCCCACCCCTCCCCCTGTTACCTTGTGATTGCTCTCTCTCATGCATTTACATTTTTAAATCAATTCGTATAATGGTTTACCAACCACAGAATGCTAGCCAGGGATTGCAGACATGCCAGTTTCTGCCACGTAGTGTATAGTGTTTCATGGTGTTTGCCCAAAAGGATGGGACCTGCTTTATGTCTCCCTACCTGATAGGGAAACCATCAGGCTTATTTCTTTTGTTTCACAATTAATTTAAACTTCATGCCTTTGAGATTTTTAAAAGCATGAAACAGGCACAGTAGGAGATTTTTTGAGCCCCTATTTTACATATTTACATGAGATTTCTGAGGTAAGAACATGCGTTTTTTCACAAAAATTCATTTGTCACTTGCTATTATATCTGTTCAGCTTCCCACTCATGTAAAAAGCTGGCTAACATATCATGCTGTAACCTCAAGTTCATCAATGATCAGCATCAATGACTTGGTAAATTTGTGTCCTTCTTCCCCTTTGCAATGCTCTACTCACATCATAGCCAAATTACCAACCAACACCCAAAAAAAATTTTGATATTGAATAGATAACTTCATTTTTTTTGCTGCACTAAGTGCAAACAGCTGTCTCCAGAAGACAAAAAAGTGTTTCTTTTTTCCAGGTTTATTGGATGTAATCAAATTCAGTGAGATTATGTCCTCTGACCTAATTTCAAGCACCCATTGGTACAGATGCTTCAGCCATTTTTAAGGTCAGTGTGAGTTCCATGTATGAGGTTCTGTGCAATTTACGCTCAGAGTGACCACCAGAAATTTCACGTCTTTTTTTAAAATCTATTCATTATTCTTGTGTCATAGGTTAGCAAGCATAGTCCCGGAAGGGATGTCCTTGCTAAGGGGTGCTTACAGTTTCCTCTGGGAACTGATAGAACCTATCAGCTGGCCAGTTTGAATATGGACAATTCTCTAAGCCACTTAAAGTTGTGACCACCTCTGTGATCCACATTTAAGAATAGGCAAACTCCCCTCCAAGCTCTCTCTCGTTTCTGGTGCTGGGACAGGTGGCTGCGGGCCCTGCTTGGGCCAGGCCAGGCCGGGCCACGGCCATCCTGGAGCCGATGGACCTGTTCCAGCCGTGGAACCCCCCCCACTGCCTTGCCGTGGGCAGCCGGAGCGGCTCGGCTCTCCCCCCTCTCCACTGCGATAAGAAAAATTCAACATTCCAGCTGCAAAGCTGCAAGGCCAAGGTGAGATTAACCCTTTTATTGTTGTGAAGAGCTGAAAACCTGAGGGAAGAGAGAGAGGAGATGCTTAAAGCTGAAATTCTGTTGTGAAGCTATGATATATCAGAGTATCCTGTTGTAATTCCATGAAGATCTGGGGGGGTGGAGTGTTCAACTCGTAAGCAAAAGCACCTGCACTGAGATAGGCAGATGCTGACGCAACTGTAATTTCATGAGAAGTTTGGACAGGGAGAGATGGACCAGATGAGGACTTTTGCTCCAAATGGGAAAGGAGAAACCTCAGTTCCTAGAGATGGTCCCAGAGATAGTCCTAACAATGAAGATGAGGAAGACCCTTTGCTCCCAGGGAAGGAGAAGGGCCTCTGTTTTTTGTTTCTGAATGGCTCAACCTTAAAATTGTACCCCAAAAAACTTCAAGAGTGGACCCTCGAAAGCAGTTGCAGGAAAAGCTGCAAGTCGGGGGAAAGGACTCACATGCGAGCAGAGAGACTCCTCTTCCTAAATGGACTGAACAATATTTGGAAGTGGGCAGCTGTCTCGTTGTGATAATGTTTTCATAGCATGAGCAAGAAGAGACTTCTCTTTCTAAATGGACTGAACAAGGTTATTATGGAAGTGGTAAACAGACTGAACATCTTATGGGTTGTCTTTTCACATTGTCAGTGGGAGAAGGGAGGAAGGTGAGGGGAGGAGGAGAGTTCTGAAGGTGGTATAATTTTTTTCCTCTCCTCTTTTAGGTCTGTTAATAAACTTCTTTATATTCTTTCAAGTTTGGTGCCTGCTCTGCATTTCTCCTAATTCTTATCTCACTGCAGATAAACAGTAATGAGTATTTTGGACCAAACCACGACACTAAATTGGTGTTTCCACCGGGTTACAAACTGAACCCGCGACATCTTGTTATTCAGTATAATTAACCAATTATGTTGCTAAAATCTGTTCACTTTCATGAAGTCCAGAAAGCTTGTGCAGGGTAATGGAAAAAACTTTCTGACTTGAATTCTAGATGTGCCACCCAAGGATGGTGTGTTCCTGAATGTGCTGCTCACAGAAAAAAAGGAACTGGTTGGTGCTTTTTTCTTAAGGATTTTTGGCAGGGAAGGTGATTACTTCGTTTTAAAAAATTACATATTTAAAATAACTGCATATTTGCTTGCGGAAATATTAAACTGCTTAACTATGGCAACAAAGTCATCAAACGTAAGGAATTAATCAAGCATGAAAAGAAAGGGGGAATGGCAGTATTATTTCATGTACCTTTCAATCCTGACCATTCCATGTTCTTGAAAACATCTGAAAAACAAAAGCCGAAGCTTAGTAACAAGAGATTTTTGTTCAACCCACCTGTAAATTAGTTAGTGAAACTTGACATATAAAGTGCCCTAGTGGGTGTAATTAAGTCTAACTAGTCTTGGCTACTTTCTCCAAAGTGTAACATGAACAGTGAAATAACATCCCTAGATGTACTTGTTTTGTAAGGTGAAAACTAGGAAAGTTCAGAGAGATCAATTACACTATGATAGCAATATTTTTGTTGAAGTAGATTTATGTGCTGTTGCTGTTCTCTCCCATGCCCTGGTGATAGAAGTCACATTCCCTTCCAGCATTCCTCCTCCTCCACTTTTCATATTCAGTCATTATCAAATGCCTCGTAGTGGTTAGGTCTAAAATACTCATTACTGTTTATCTGCAGTGAGATAAGAATTAGGAGAAATGCAAAGCAGGTGCCAAACTTGAAAGAATATAAAGAAGTTTATTAACAGACCTAAAAGAGGAGAGGAAAAAAATTATACCACCTTCAGAACTCTCCTCCTCCCCTCACCTTCCTCCCTTCTCCCACTGACAATGTGAAAAGACAACCCATAAGATGTTCAGTCTGTTTACCACTTCCATAATAACCTTGTTCAGTCCATTTAGAAAGAGAAGTCTCTTCTTGCTCATGCTATGAAAACATTATCACAACGAGACAGCCGCCCACTTCCAAATATTGTTCAGTCCATTTAGGAAGAGGAGTCTCTCTGCCTGCGTGTGAGTCCTTTCCCCCGACTTGCAGCTTTTCCTGCAACTGCTTTCGAGGGTCCACTCTTGAAGTTTTTTGGGGTACAATTTTAAGGTTGAGCCATTCAGAAACAAAAAACAGAGGCCCTTCTCCTTCCCTGGGAGCAAAGGGTCTTCCTCATCTTCATTGTTAGGACTATCTCTGGGACCATCTCTAGGAACTGAGGTTTCTCCTTTCCCATTTGGAGCAAAAGTCCTCATCTGGTCCATCTCTCCCTGTCCAAACTTCTCATGAAATTACAGTTGCGTCAGCATCTGCCTATCTCAGTGCAGGTGCTTTTGCTTACGAGTTGAACACTCCACCCCCCAGATCTTCATGGAATTACAACAGGATACTCTGATATATCATAGCTTCACAACAGAATTTCAGCTTTAAGCATCTCCTCTCTCTCTTCCCTCAGGTTTTCAGCTCTTCACAGCAATAAAAGGGTTAATCTCACCTCAGCCTTGCAGCTGGAATTTTTCTTATCGCAGTGGAGAGGGGGGAGAGCCGAGCCGCTCCGGCTGCCCACGGCAAGGCAGTGGGGGGGGTTCCACGGCTGGAACAGGTCCATCGGCTCCAGGATGGCCGTGGCCCGGCCTGGCCTGGCCCAAGCAGGGCCCGCAGCCACCTGTCCCAGCACCAGAAACGAGAGAGAGCTTGGAGGGGAGTTTGCCTATTCTTAAATGTGGATCACAGAGGTGGTCACAACTTTAAGTGGCTTAGAGAATTGTCCATATTCAAACTGGCCAGCTGATAGGTTCTATCAGTTCCCAGAGGAAACTGTAAGCACCCCTTAGCAAGGACATCCCTTCCGGGACTATGCTTGCTAACCTATGACATGCCTCCATCTTGTTTAAATAACATGATACTTAACCCTTGTTTGATGTGGGGAATGTAAGGTTGCTGAAATTACAGCTAGAAGGATATGAGAGTGTGTATGGATATATATTCAAAAAAACCTTCAACTTTAGAGTTATTCACCTAATTAACAGAGTTGGAAGCTGTTAAACATATCAAATGTTTTGCTCAGAAACTCTGACTAAATTAACAATAGTCGACCTAATATATTAGAAATTATGCATATAATGTTACTAAATTTTTTTTTTTTAGGGTTACATGATGTCTAAAATATGGGATCTTTCCTGGTTAGGTGTGGGTCTAGATCTTACAGATTAATTTTAAATTGGGTGTTTCTTTGTGTAAGTAACAGGTAGGTAAAGAACAGGAAGATGAGAATAAGTATAGATATCTTTGACTGAACACCATGGGGTGTTTGGCAACTAATCTGGAAAGCATTGCTCCTTGACTTCCTTTGTCCCTTCAGATGTCTTGTGAGAGGGAAATGAGGTTTGCTGCTAAACAAAGCTGAGATTCCAAGACCCTGAGGATGCAGAGCACCAGGAACTGTTAAGGCAGGGGGGTGAATTCTCCTTCTAAGTACCTTTTCTGTCATATCTCCCTTGTCTTCAAAAGAACAACCTTTTGAGCCTGTTGCAGAAGTGACATGATGTCACAAGAAGCCTGAGTTTAGACCTTGAACGTTATAAAGTGCAGAATGGAAATCTAAAAATCCAATAACGTGGTCAGGAGAGCCAAAGGAAAAGAAACTTCCTCCCTTCTAAGAGGGAATCAATAAAACACCTGAACTGCACAACAGAGATGAAGGTTGCTTTCCATCATACTTTAGTTAAAATGGGTTCTGCTTTATGCAAAGTTCTATACTTGGGACTTCCGTTTTTATCCAGTATATATTTTTAATTAAAAATGAAAAAGCAAGAAAAATTAGAATACAATTCATTTTGAAAAGCAGATTTTGTGAAGTTTTTGTTTTGCAAATACAAAGAAAGCTCAATAACAGGTTGCAACTGCTCTTCAAAAGCCTGTAAAGCCGCAGCTTATCATAAAAACAACCAAAATATTTCACACCATAAGCAATAAGGAGGTTCTGGAATTCATCAGAAACAACAACATCCTGACAGCAACAAGAAAAGGTGGGTGCTGTGCTGAACCTAATACACTCCAACAGGAACCGATTCCTTGGGGCTGTGAAGGTCAAAGGCAGTGACCATAAGGTGGAGTTCAGGTTCCAAAGAAGAGGGAATATTAAAGGTCAAAATAGTCAAGATCATCTTGAATGGTGTTGTAAGCAACCTGATCTAGTTGAAGGTATTCCTGTTTATTGCAGGCGGCTTGGATTAGGTGTTCTTTGGGGGCCCCTTCCTAGACCACTACACCCAATCATTCTAATATTTGATTCCATGGAAGGTCGGTGGAGACAGGCTACTTTTGGTGGTGCCCAGTGGCAGGATAAGAAGCAGTGGGCACAAAATCAAACACGTGAGGTTTCTGCTGAACATCAAAAAACACTTTCACTCCTCAGGTAACCAAGTACTGGAACAGGCTACCCAGAGAAGTCGTGGGGTCTCTATCCTTAGAGATATTCAAAAGTTATCTTATATGGTCCCGGGCAGCTGGCTCTAGGTGGCCCTGCTTGAGTGGATAAAATGACCTTCAGAGGTCCCTCCCAACTCCAAACACTCTATGATTCTATAAATGCAGCAGCTGTTACTATTTCTTTTTTTCAGTAGATCATTTATTTGCAAGTTAGTACAGCTAATTTAATAGAAATAGATGGTTGTAACATTACAAGTGGCATAGAGCAGTAATTTTGCAAGCACATATGGAAATTTTGCTCCATATGTGTATGTAGCAAGCAGCAAACATGCAATCAAACATGGTATGAGAAAGACTTTTCCATTTTATGGCTTGCTATTTATACTGAGCTATTTCAAAATTCTAAATTCAAGCTTAATACGTAAGATATTTTAAATAATTGATAATGTACCTAAATAATTAATTACTGGAAGGATACTTTTGCAGAGAGAGGGTGCATCTGTTTACATTCCACAGTGCTTGAAAAAAGATGGTGGTTGCCTTTGAATTACTAGAGTAATTGTGGTGACATGCAGGAAGCTTTGCAAAAGCAAATAGCACTAAAAGGTGCCTCCCACTGATTCAGTGTGAGTGAATGACATGGATCACCACGCCAGAAAGAGTTAAAATATATATATTCAGGCATAGGCATTATAGATGCATCTCTTTTCCTAGTCCACTGATGGAGCAAAGAACTGAGGAGATGGAAGAAGAGAAGCCTTGTCTCAACTTACTGCCCCCCATCCTCAGCTTGGAAATACTTTTGCTCATAAATGCTCTTCCTATTTTTCAGGTGCTGAAGTTGATGGCAAAGAGCTCTCCAAGGGAGTTTACAGGCGTGATGGCATTTGAGTTACTCTGGGTTCCCTGGGGAGATGTAGCTGGGCACTCAGTGTTGATGCCCAGATGAAAATGAAAACTGGAATTTCATTTTGCATGTAAGATAACTTTTGAAACTTGAAATCTGATTTCTCAGCAGGTAACCTCTGCAATATCAAAAGGACAAATAGGTTGGGGGTGTTTTAAGGTCTGGGGGTTTGTGATGAGAAATTTGTTATCACACACAAACCTTGCCACAGCACAGTGAACATACTGCCTCTTAAAATCCATCCTATACCAGTTATTTACGCATTTATTTCTTCCACCCAAAGGAATGCATCTGATAAACTACCACATTCACTGTAACTCAAGTAAAGATTGTCTTCAAATTTCTATTTCATTCAAGAAAATGAGGAAAAAGAAGATCTGTGCAAGGCAGCTTTGGTTAAGGCAGATGTTTGTGACTCTGTTACATTTATAAGTTTCTATTGATACTACACTGTAGGATGAGCTAATGCAGTCTGCATGCAAATTAGCATTAAGCTCAGAAATAAGTTTCCCCAGTTCAGGGTATGCATGTATTATGCACCCAAACCTTTTGATTTATTACTGGTTCCCTAAACACCTTTTGAGGTAACAGCACACCAAAATGTTTTTCATTTCACCCAAGAGATGTGAGAACATAGAAATACTCTCCTTTAGATTAATTTTTATTCTGCTCTGTCAGTTTATTTCTGTAGCTGTTGGAATTAATAGTCTACTTCTCTTACTTTTTACTATTTTCAGAAATAGATCTGAATTAGCTCACATAAATAAAAGTGCTTGCAGACTGATTTTTACATGAGTTCCAAAAGTCACATACATAAAAATGCTTGTGCAAAACAAAGGTAGTGGAGATGTTATTGTGCCATGCATTCTATAATATTTTTCTATTTTAGTGATGCTTCTCTTCTTTCACAAATCCTTATCGGGTGTCCTTTTATTAAGAAATTGTTAAAAATTCCAAGAAAGTATATCATTGTTCATTATAGTAAAGCTCAGAAGGATAAAGACTTTTTTTATTTTACAATTTCTATCAGGATTCTAAAATATTTTCGGTTTATACCAGCTATTCACTCAGCCATAACAGCAGGGAACTCACATACGTGCTTGTGTTAATTATTTTGGACTGCATTGGTTTTGGGTTTTGTTCAGTATGTGGTTCACTATATGTTGGCAGTAACATTCAGCAAGATGAGCCAGAAGTACAGATCCATGGAAAATAAAAAGTAAAGTTACATTCTTAAGCTAAAACAAAACCAAAACAGAACCCTAAAAAAAACCCAACCAAACAAATATAATGGGGTTATATGGAGTATATGTTTCAGGTATTTGTGTTGCTTTTCCAGTGCGGAATTGTGGCTCTATCCTGAAGAGACATCAGTCCAGTACTCCCAAGGAGTTTCAAAATTAATCCTATCTTACTGGAAGTTTCCTTCAGCACATTTCCCATAATTTGAAACATCCACTTCTGCATAATGTATACATGCTTGTGACTTACTGTAGCCTTAAAGATACAGTCGTATAGTGTAGGAAATACACTATCAGTTGTCTTAGCATCAGACATGTTTCAAATAAATATATGATTTGCTGTCTTCTATCATCTGTTTTACAAGCAGAGCTGTAGATGACTGCTTAAAAAGAATGATCAGCCACATTTTTCATCTTAAATCAGCTGGTTTCCTCACAATGACAATAGCATCTGTGTTGAAGGTGTTGGACCTTGACTGTTGACCTGATACAAGGATAATAAGCATGTTTTTAACCATCACTTGTCTTCTCCAGATGAATAAATCTAAACTGATGGGTCAATATTATGTGCGATAAGGACAGAATTGACTCTACCTTCCTTTGTAGTCTTACACTCCTAACAAACAAACCACCTGATTTTGTCACTATTTTAGGCAGTAACTATATATTCCTTGTACATGCAAAGTACAAATTCAAATCTCCTTCTGTCTATTAGAATACAATAATAATAATAAGTGTAAGTACAGAGGGAGCTTGGAAGTCTGCCAAATTCCTAGTAATTGGGAAAGGAGGGAAACCCTCTCAAACTCAGACGGGTGATGGAAGGTAACTTCCATGCCCTTTACCTATAAATATTTTGAAATTGTCTCACAAGAAGAGAGGTGAGAGTGGGGGGAGAAAAACGTCCTCATAGTTTATAAGAATTATTTTGAAGCTTGAAAAAGATGGCCCCTGTTATGCCATACCCCAGCATTCATGTTGAAAATGATATTAGGATGCAACACACAATTTCTACACCGTTCTGTTGGATGCAATTCACAACAGTCTAGAAACGCCCTATAAATCCTGCCATTAAAGCCAGCTGGGACATATTAGAAGAGCAGTTGTGAATGAGAATTCACCTTCAATAAGGATGAAAGAAGAATTGTCAGGATTGTCTAGAGGGTGTGTCTACATAAACCTAAGCTTGTATGAAATTTCTCCACCCTATCTCTTTTCCCTTTTCCATCTCAATAATAATGAAGTACTGAAAAATAGGCCATGTAAAAAAAAAAAAAAAAAAGAAGGGAGGTTGGGAGGGGAAGGGAGGAAAACCCCAAAGAATAAAATAGTATAAAGGGTCACACAGAAAAAAACTATTCTGGACATTCTATCCATATTTTATATTCTGTATTTTCCTGTCTAAACTTAGTCAATGCCAGAATACATTATGGCAAGTGAATTTACGTAAACATAGATGCCGTCTGTAGAGGCATGTCCCTATAAAGCAAATAACTTCAACTTGTTATTAGCTCTTTCTAGATCAAAAATATAGACCTTTTGGTGATATTCCTCCATGTAAAATGCAGTTGAAAGGAGAACAGTTCTTGTCAACATGCATTTACAAACAAATTTAAAGCTGTTTTCTGAACCTCTAAGATCTACACATTTCAGCAGATGGTCTCTTGTGTGATATTTTTCCCAGGAGAGCCCAGGTGCATTCTACTATAGTGTATAGTATCAAATGAACAACTGCTTTCACGGCTGAGTAAGTACTTTCTAAAAAGAAAGACTGCTTTTCTCACAGATCTGATCTGTGTTTGTGAAATATGACACTACTATCAGTTTCAGAACAGAGCAAAACCCACAGAAGCACGCAAACTCAAACATGATAAATAGCAGATCTTAATCCTATTCCCAATCAGTAAAGCACTTCTGACCTGCAGTTGAACTGAGATTTTCAGTTGAGGCAGAAAACCCCATTTCCTCAATTCTATTATTTTCTTCTAGAGACAGGCTGTTTAGAAGGGTTTTTCTACCACTCATGATAACCTGCTATTGAGAAACACAGGTTATGAATCTATAAAGCTAGAGTGGAAATTTCAGTGTCACGTTGTGCCTTTTAGAAATGAGAGGGGATGTGTTTGGAGGTGTAGCAATTAATGTCAATCAGCAGTTTTGACATAACTTGGAGAGAGGTGTGACAGAACCTCTTCACTCTGTAGGTGATGACCTGGGGTGTTTTCAGAACTTCTTCACAAGAGAGCATATATATATATACACATATATGAAAAGTTTGTCCTGACATTCATACTGTCAAACATCCCACGTAAGGGAGGTTCTGATGATCCAAAAAAAAAATGTTATTGCTACCGACATCAAATATCTGAGTAAGAGCTGATGGATATGTTATGAAGTAACCATGCTGGCAATTAAAAAAACAAAGAGTAACTACCAGTGATGTGAAGATGAGGTTTTTTTTTTTTTTTTTTAATTCATTTTTGCCTTTCATCTGTGGGCATAACTACATTTCTGAAAAAACTCACCAGATTCACAGAGAATGGTGTTCTTAAACTGCTGCAGGCACACCATCTCTAAAACAACTGCAGGTTTGTGAAGGTAGAAATATGGGTTGGGCTGTGGACACTCTGTTGTGACTGGAATAGCCAAACAGATTGTCTTCAGTTACACAGGGAGCAGGCCTGCTGACTGGTGAGAGGAAG
Organism: Corvus kubaryi; assembly: GCF_017639235.1. Taxonomy (NCBI): domain Eukaryota; kingdom Metazoa; phylum Chordata; class Aves; order Passeriformes; family Corvidae; genus Corvus; species Corvus kubaryi. The sequence goes on from NW_024582075.1 coordinate 641,753, forward strand.
CACAGCCCAGAGCAAACTGAAAAGAAGGAAAGAAAAAATTGCCATCTGGAGACTGAGCAGCCTATCAGATAAGTGGAGAGCTATTGAGAAATACAGAGAGCCCTTGTAAAATTACCCTGCTTGGAAATCCAGCTGAATAGCTAAATTCTCCCTTGTTCCTGTTCAGACATGCTGAGCAGTTAGTGGTTTTAGAGATCTACAAAAGGCTTGTTTCTTTTGTTCTTGGTTTGTTCCTTGTGTTTAAACCAAACAATACTTTGCTTTGAAAAAGTTGATTAATTACAGCTGTTAAATACTACATATTGAAGAAAGAAATACACCAAAGAACAGCTGAATAGTAGATTTCAAGGGAGAGCCTGAAAAAATGGTACTCAGATCAGCAAGGGTCAAGATGTAGCTGGGGCAGCTGGTGAGCAACTAAAGCTTTTCAGTACGACTTAGAGTAAAACAAGGACTGTGGTTGGCAAAAGAGTCATAATTCATTTCCATTTCTCAGAGTTACATATCTTGTTTTTTCCTTCTTTTTATTTCTTTTTTTTTTTTTTTTTAATGACTGAGAATTGTGCATGCTTGGGCTGTGTATCCAGCTGACTATGTGAAAGAACTGCAACCGTGTCCCTTCTCAAAATCAGGCAGAGGCTAAATGGGGCAGACTCAAAATGCACCCCAAATCAAACCATTAACTCCACCTTGTTGTAAAAAGTCTGTTGTAAACACAAAATCTTTCCTAGAGCTGAAGATGCCACACAGAGACAGCTTTGCTAAACCAGTGAGATCCTGGAACCAGTTTTTTGTACTTGCTATTTTCTGAAAAAAGTTTCACCAACAGTATTCATCTGGGCCAAGCAGTGAACTCCTCCAAGGAGGAGTCCTTTCAAGAAGACATGCTATTTCCCTGGGGAATTCTGTGGGCAGAGGGGAAGACCCTTATTTCTTTCAGAATTAATGTAACTGTGATTTTATGTGTGTGTGCATATGCAGAATCCAAAGGTTTGCCTTTTCTATGAGATTGAAAATAAGCTCCCTTGTCTTGAAATCTATTTATGGTTCCTACATAAATAACATGAAGCCTCTTTACTTATAGATGACTTATAGTTATGTGCTGTAAATTGCATTTCTGTGATGATAAAGCGAATTTGTAGCTGTTGATGTACTGCAAAAAAGCTCTTTTATTAAAAAAAATCTAAAATTGTAAATGTTCTGGATTGACTTCATCCTTTTTACCTTTGATTTATTTGGAGAATGAAGTAATGAACTATGAGCCTTTTAGGTAACTCTAATTTTGCCTCAGGAATTATTCTGTCCATCATAAATTAGTGTTGTTGTACATTAGGCACAAATACAGCTCTGTCTATTTCAGCCCATTTTACTGTCATCCTTCACTACAAAAGAAAATAAGATTGAGAATTTCTAGTTTTTACCCACTGCTCTTTCAGTCAATTTTGCTTTTCTTGTTGTCCATAATGCTTGCTGTCAAATCAGTGATTGTGTTGATTTATTGACAAATCACAGTTTACAGTAAATGTCATCCTAGGGTAACATTATCTGAAGCACAGGTACTGAGAGACCAAGTAGGAGAATTATTCATACCATACTTTCCAAAACCTGCATGGGTCTCAAAAAGACCAAACCAGTGAGGTAGATTTTAATACTTTTTTTCCAAATACTTATCAGCTATCATGTAGGCTCAAAAGAAGGAAATTAGAAAGGCTAGTGACACTGTAAATTAATATTTTACTGCACAGAATGCGTTCAGGATAAGACAAGGACAAAGCTGATCTTTGTAATTGTTCTTTCTAACCTATATTCTATCAGAATCTGTCTTTGAATATGCTTGTGCAATTTTATTATACTAGCATCTAATGTGGATTAGGTCCTGCTTCCGCTTGAGTCCAAATAGTCATACCAACTCCAATCTGCCTAAGCTTCAAATTTCCATGTATTACTTTCAAATATTGACACATTTATACACCCTTGCAAAGAAGGAAGTAAAAGAGTTCCTTAACCCTTAGCAAAAGTGATAGCTTTTCTTTATCCTAACAAAAAAAAGTCTTATGCCTAATAACTGGATTTTTGCTCCTTGGCTGTTTCTTGACTGTTTTTAGCTACAGGTGCATCAGAGAGAGAGGGCAGCATGGGGCAGCATGAGCTTGTTTTGTAAACCAAGCAACCTTTCCTCTAACCATGGCAGTTATATGAGAGGAATTTTAAACATAAGCATTTCCAGCAGCTAGATAAGCAAGTGTCTTGCTGAGAAAGATGGAAGGCTAATGGTAATTCTTCTGCCAGAAAGCACTGGAAAATAAGAGCTGTCATCTAGAAAATGACAAAGCCATTTCTAGTCTCTGTAGACTAGCACTCTATCTTTTGCTGAACAAATATGCTGTTAAAGGTGTTGGCCTGCAAGCCAAACACAGAAAAATATCACACTGGTATCACAGTGGAACTATTAATCTCTGTTTGAAATGTATTAGAATTATTAAATTGTTTGCATTAGGAGTGAGCATTCCTAGAAACTCTCTTCTTAAAGAGATATGCAAAAACACTAAACTGCCATAAGCAAAATGCTTCTTTTCCAAGGAGATTGTGAACAAAACCACTATAAGGTGGCCCAGGAGGGATGAAGAATCTTGACCTGGTGTTGATTAGGTCAGTGATGGAACCAGAGATAAAGCATAAATTTCTCCAGTTCCCCATTAGTGACCTTTTCACTTGACCACATAGGCTGATAAGTGATGACAGAATCACATGCAAAATTGTTTGAAATATCCTCTCTATTATCTCTGAATCTTTTTCTGGTACAGCTTTTTACCCCTGAAAATCTGTATGCTTGTGACTGGGTAAGACTTTACCACTGCCCTTCTAACAGTACTTTTTTTCCCTCTCGTTTACCTGCTAAGCTGGTTATTAAACAGAATGTTGTATGCAGCCAGTCTAAGAGATTAGCTGCCTATGTAGTTTTTTTTAAGTGATTCCCCTGTTCCTTCCTCCCATCTTTTGGTCAAAAATATAGCTTCTATCTGATTACGGCTGGCCTCTGCTCAACCTTTTGTACAGGGCTGATTTAGATTTTCCAGCTCAGTCACAGCAGGAAAGATAAACCCTGAACCACATGATGATGTTGGCAGTGTCAGACAGTGGAAATGAAGTCTCCAGGGGATACCAATTGACATTTCAACACTTTGCCTGCCAAAGAACAGGCTTGCACACATTAAAAAAAAGTTACAGAGCAGAAAAAAAACCCCATTAAAAATCTTGAAAGTCAAAAGTGCATTTATGTGTCTTTACATAACAGATGGATACTGACCTCAGATACTTCCTGCCCTCCAAAAATATACCACTCTAAGTTCCTAGGAGTCATAAGTAACTCAGACATACTTTAAGTGGAGAATTATATTTAAATTGGACTATGATTGTTTTGTTCCAGTAGGAATTACCAGGATTCAGAGGTCCCTTACAAATTTAATTCTTCTGTGATTTTTATAATGCAGTAGGTTTACATTTTTTTTCTGCATTACACCCGACTTATACCACCACAGCTTGATGGCCTCTGTTAGCTCCAATTCTCACAAGCAGCAAACAAGAATCTTCCTGAATTGTTTTGGACAGAGAGAGGCTTTTTCTCATCTATCTCCTGCATTTTAATTTTTCTTCAAGCTTTAAGTTACATTTTTTTTCCTAATTAGAAAAAATAATGTGTGAGAAAACAGAAGAGCATATTCAAATCATACTAAAACCTCTGATTTCTCCCACCCCCTTTTCTCTTTCTTCTTTCTTTTCAATGACATTTCCTATGATGAGCACTCAGAAAGAATAGCTATTGCCTCTCTTGTCAGTTTTGTTTTGTCAGCTCTGAATGCTGGGTCTTGCTTTGCCATTTTCAAGGTCTCTTTCAATCCCTTGAACACAGCTGGTGCTTCAATCAAGAGCTCACACCGTGAAGAAGCTGGCAGTTGATCCCCAACCAACTATGTGGAAGATACATAATATATTTCACAGTACACAGTGGAATACCCTTTTCATTTCATCATTGAGAGAGACTGCTTCACTCAGGAGTTTTTCTATACAAAAATATTAATAATGTCCCATTCTCCTCAGGGATGTGAACATTTGAGGGTTGAACTTCAGTGACCCCTTCTTGTCAGGTTGATGTGACTTCAACAAATTCAGTAAAGGAAGCCTTTTTGAGATTCAGTTTATGGTTTTGTTAACTTCACGTTTGAGAATGGATTTTTTAATCACCTCTTGGAAGAAGTTGTGGGAATTGAAGGCTGTGAAGAAAGCCTGTGGATACACAAACACCACAGAACTGCATAATTGAACTATTCTATAGACGTAATGCTAAAAGAAATTAATAATCTCTTAATTATCACAAACACGACTGAAAACTCTTGCTTTAGCTTTTGTTAATTGTTTACTCTTTAGTAATGGTTAATTGTTTACTCATTAGTTGATGCAGTTAAAAGTTGTCACAGACAATCTCCACTTGTTTAAGTAAGGACTGCAATGTAAGTGCAAAATTAGGAATGTTGTGACAATTTTTGCACCAAACCCTCCCTCCAGAGGGTAAAAATCGGCTGTCAGTGAAGTATGATGAGTGGGACCCACAGCAAGCAGGGCTTTTGTACAAGGATGGCTCATGAACCGGTGCCTTTTGCAAACCACTGTTTTGATTATGGAAGAAGGGATTGCAAAGGCCAGTGTGTGCACAGGAAACCTGACAACAGGTCTCTCTCTTTTTTGAAGCTAGAGAGGATCTCTGTGTTATTCCTACTTGCTGTGATAGTCTGGTCCTGCAAGACACGTGATTCTTTAAGATGATTGAGAGTCTTTAGTTCCTATTAGCCTTGTTGAACCTTATTGCTTAGCACTCAAGCAAGAGAATTCATTCAGCTCTGTTTTCTTCTTATGCAGTGAGTTAAAGGGGTTTCACGAAGCACTTTCTTTCTTGATTTACACATACAATCAAAAGTGATGTGCATATTAGCATATTTGCTTTTAAAATGTGCACACTTTAAAGTAAGTTGGAATATATTAGCAATGCTCCTAAAAGGGAAACATTCAGACTCTTTTTACATAGGGTATAAGTATTCATTGTTACAATTCTTTATTTTAGGGTAGGGGAAAACAAAGACACTGGGGGCTCTTAGAATTTAAAAGAATATATTGAAAAGAAAAAAATCCATCTAAGTGTGAAAAATCTGAAGCCTGTTTAGGAATGAGTTTGGGGAGCACTGTATTTTTGCTTCAAACACAGAAAACCTGCCAGATGGGGTCCATTTCCAGCAACATCTAAAGTGAGTGAAATGCAAAATATTCACAGAAAATTAGTTGCTTTACTGGTTTGATGTGCTCGTAGGACATGTTTTTCTTCTTTTTAATTTTTTATATTTTCTCCATTTCTCCATTCCCTCATTCCCTTGCATGAAATGACAACCGTGGCTAGTTTAGCAAGTTAAGATGTCAGTGTGGGTTTCCCTTACTACAAAGGAGACATGCCACTGGTAGCAACTGATCTAACAACTGGCACACTGGCTTGATATTTGAAAGCTGTTCAAGCTGTCCTTGGGCTTTTCTCTTTCTTCTTCAGCTCTTCAGAATAATCCTACCTTGTCTAGGGAAAGGCTTCTCTCCTTATCTTAACACCCTGATGCTCATTGCAAACAAATTGCTTTTCTCTTAGACAATTCAATTTGTAAATTTTCCCAACACTAGTTCCAAATATTAGTTCAACGTTAGGTAAAGCATTCTGTACACATGCTACAAAGGCTTAAAATCAGCACTCTAGACAACATTTGTAAGGGTAAGATGCACTATCACCATAGTGAGATTTGGTCAGTCTGGGAATGCTTTCTATAAAGCTAATGAATTGACATGTGTAATTTTGCAATTACTTGATCTGAGGGAAGACAGTTCCCATCTTTAATTTCTCTAATTTTATTTTGAACATAACAATTCACCGTGTGTATTCAGTTATGTATTTAATTAATACAGAAAAGATACACTATGTATATTTAAACAATTTGATATCTTTGCATGAAACAAATATTTTGGTTGTTACAGAAATTTATGGTGAATCATAATAAATTAAGATAAATGGTCCACTTTTTCTAATTCTGTACGCACAGCTGATACAAATGGAAAATTCTGACTGAGTAGGAATTGCTGATGCCTCATTTCCAGGCATTTTAAACTTCAGTTTTTAAACAGCCAATAGCTGAAACACATTATCTTAAAAATAATAGCTTTCCTAAGAATTTAATTAGGTCATCTACAGGGGTTATCTTTGGCACTCTGAAATTAGCTTTGTTGCAGACACTTGGGAGGACAATTAGGACCCATCTTATTAGCACTGAAGGTTAAAACTCCAGTACTGTCTTGTATCAGGACATAATCTTTCATGCTTCACAGCTTTAGTTCTCACAATGAGTTGCACTGGAAACAGCAGAGGGGGGAAGGGAAAAGGGCAGACTTGAAAGAGCTAAATAAATATCCAGTTTAAGGAAGAGGCTACTTTTTATTCAATGAACCTAATAACTATGACTCAGAAGAAGAAGCAAGGCTGGCAGGGATTGGTGAACTACAGTTAGATTCAACAAATTCTCTTAATCAAATTCCTAAAATTATGTTCAAAGAACAGGGTATTTATGTGATATTGAAGTACCTTTTTTTTTTTTGATGAAGGAATGTTAACTATAAACTGCATTTAGAATTCTTGTGGTAATCAGATATATTTGCTCAGAATGAAATGGTTTCACTTTAATTTTGGTTGGGAAATGCCGTGCTTTGACAGCTGTACTGATATTAAACACGAAAGTCATGACAATGAGTTTGTGCTCACATGATAACTATGGAAAAAAATTCACATCCCATAATGCCTACTTTAAAATACACACTATATTAAGCAGTTGTTGAACACGGCCTCTTTCTAGATTTAACATAATCAATTATTCGTAAAGAGATTTGCTTCAGGGAAATAAGTATTTTATGAAGCTGCATTTTTCTGGGATAAAAGGAAGTCGTATCTTGATTGCTGGCTATGCACAGCCTTTTCATAGGAAAGCTTCCCACGTGCATTGTGCAATAACAAGTAAAATGACCCTCCAGGGTCATGGGATAACACTCATGCTTTGCTGCCTGCTTTTTTTTTTTTTTAGTGGCACCTGCTGTGTGGTTCTCAATATAAATAGGGACTGCTTGCTGCAAATCACAGATGTTTTACACGCGGGAAAAATGGGCAGGAAGCAATCACTATAAGAAAAGCAGAGGCAGTGAGGAGGACAAAGGAGGGAAGAAAAGCAACTTTGCTTTACATTTTCTTGGCATTTTCTTACTTAGCAGTGATCTGGCACTCTTCTGCTGCTAGTTTTTAGTTAAAAACTTGCTTAGCACATGCAGAATGACTTTGCTATTGTACTCTTCCTTCATGAACATCTACACAGTCAGTAATTGGTGATTTGGGAAACAGGCAATGCTTGTTTGGTTTTCTTTTTAATCTACAAATAAATAGAAAATACAACAATACAATGAAAATGGCTCATATTTCTGATTTTTATTTTGTGGTTCTTGAACTCGTCCTCATACAGCTTTATCTGATTGAGTTATACATGTTTAGAATTAAAAAAAATGAAGGCTGTGGAAATTTATTTGAAAGGCAACTAACAGCCCTGTTGAGAAAGTGAAAATAATTTGCGAGATGCCTTTTCAGACATTATATTGTTTTTATTTTGAGTAAAACCTTCTCTTCTCGCCAGTCTCTCCATGTTCTTCCATACAAATGCAGTATATTTCAGCTTTGGATATGGGATGGTACTGAATAACAGCTCCAAGACTGGAAGGAATAAGAAAGCTTGAATTAAAAGAAAAAGTATTTTAAAAATTTTGCAGTTTATGGTGTACTGAAAGCTGCAGATGCATGGATATACCTACTGATACTGTAGGACAGAACTTCTCATCAAACAGTTTTTCCATGGATCATAGGATCTTGCTAGCTATATTAACTTTGTTAAGGAATTCCAGAAACTGATAATTATGAATAGAAAACCAAATACAGCAGAAATAGCACCTAAACATAAAAATAGCTTTATCTTTGAGTGGTTTTTTTTGCTAGGAGGGCCTGCTTATTTATTCATTGGCTTTTTTAATTCACATTCTAAACTTTGCATTGTCTTTTAAGAATTACTGAACCATAAATTCTCTGTGTCTTCGCACAGGGCTTGTCCTATTTACATGGGGATCCTGTGCCTTGGTCAAGCCATCAGGACACATTGCATACACAGGTATTGTCTCAGCCTCATTGTCAGGAGGTACCCCAGAAGGCTATGAGCACAAGGCTGTGACTATAACCACCTCACAGCAATGATCTGATTGAGTATAGAAGGAAAGAAATTTTGTTCTGTGGAGAAATTTTATTCTCCACCAGGTCTGGAGGATCATTGCCTCTGGGATGACTGTTTCAGTATGTTTTTACCAGGAATGTCTTGTGATAGCACAATTGGTGTTTGCTTGGAAGCAAGCCGGGGAGCTGATACAAGCTTCAGACTGGTTTAAGGACATGGGCATATAATCAGGTTATCTCAGGGTTAGTAAAGAAAACATGCCAGAAGCATCTAATCTCTAGTTCCCAAAGACTAAAGATCTGGAAGATGGGTTTACTTCAGTTTTTGCCCCTACATTGTTTAAGTTTTATTATTTTGTAAGTCTTCTGTGACTGTTCCATATTCCTGTGACTAAGATTAAGAAAGTGTTTTGCCTTAAGAAGGCCCTGAGGCAATATATTCCTTTCTTTTCCTTTGTCATGTCATCAAACCATAATGTGCCTGCTTGGCGGACAGGACTGATGCAAATTGATAAGAGCACCATGGTAGGATAAAGTTGAACTATTTATGGCAAAATAAGGAACAAAGTTGCCACTGTTTTTGACTTTCAGTGTGGTTTCATGCAGCAAGACATATCTGACCGCTCAAGTCAGAGGACTGCCCACCAGAAAATTGAATATCTCATGTGTTGCAGCTGTGTAAAATGCTGTCTCCCTCAGATTTTTCTTATTCCAGATTAAGTTATCTGCAGTGCTGGTTTTGTTAAAGGCAGAACTGGGATCTGGTGCTTTGTACAGCAATAGATAACTATCTTTTGAAGGTTGACCTAAGTCACTGGCTGGCTATAAAGGTTTCTGACAGCTGTGGTAAAATGTGTTTCTTTTCTCTGGAGAGAGCATCCTGAAAGAGCAAATCTGTGTAATGAACACTCAAGGATCTTTCCAAATCTACCGGGTGACATGTGGCCTCCCTTCTCCATGACCAGTTACCTCCATGACCAGTGGCCTTCCCACCACACTGATGTTCATTAGCCCTTTCAACAGCAATGTACTTGTGCATTCAGTATCTGTGGGTATAATTTGCTAAGAATGAAGATTACTGCTAAGCATGAAGCAAAAATAAATATCTCTGAGAAGCAAATCTCCATCATTTTTTCATACAGTGTATTTACCTTCCACACTGTCTGGTTTCTCCCTTCTCAGAATTCTCCCTCGTTTTGTTCAGCAAAAATAAATCAGATTTCATCAAGTTTCTGAGAACTGAGTTGGTACACAGTTCTCTGTATTTGGAGAAAGTACCGAAAGCACAAGAAATCAGAAAGCACTTTGCTCCAAGTAGCTGAGATGATGGCATTGAAAAAGTCTTCTGGGAAGGAGGTTTCAGGGAAAAAAATGAAAATGTGACATCTTCAGCCTCTTTCAATAGAGTACTGTCATAAAAGAAAATTACTGACTGTGCCTGTACAACTTGCTACATTTCCACGAATACACACTCAAACCAGTCAAAAGCTTTTCTGTAAGGTTAAGGAGGCAGATGACTGTCTTCTTATTGACTTGCATAACTCTGGCATTTAACAACACATGTAATCATGAAATAAAACTTCTTCAACCTCAAGAGCATATCCGTCAATATTTACCCATTTGAAGAGTGGGACTGGTTTCAGGTAAATAAATATAAAGGAGAGGAGTAATATTATTTGGAAAGAAGAGTCCTAAAAGGAAGAAGCCTTAAATTTGCACAGCCTACTGTAAACCTTTTGCTTCATACAGAGGATGCATGTCTTTGTCCTATCTTTTAAAACTGCTAATCTTGGGTAGGGAGTGTATAAATTGTATATCAGAAATACTGAATTATGCTTTGTCCAAACTGTAAAATTCTTAATTTTAATGCAGGAAAAGTATATCCGCGCTTTGATTAAAGATACTAGTTATCATTACTTACATTTTTTGAAATTTGATATTGCTATTGAAGTTTTTTTCCTGTAAACTCTTTCTATGCACCTTTTTATGTAGTATGACTCACCAATTTGTTTCCCAACTTTACACAAGAATTTTAATATACTTTGTAAAAGATTTTCATTCTTATCAATTTTAAGTGGGAATGAGCTGATTTTTGTGTGCTAAGAAGTGGCAAAGGGTGGTTTTGTCAGACTATGTATTCACAACTGAAAGCAGGCAAAAAAGAACTCTTTCCAAACCAAGTAGACCTGAACATGGTCCAGACTAGAAGCTGTGTAACCACATTAACATGGCACTGAGCCCAAGCTAATAAGCCCTACTAAGAGGCACTAAAGCAGTTACACAATTTTTAGATCAGAGCTGGCTTGCCTCCAGCTATCTTGGAGTGTAACCAGGGTGATCTCAGGTTTGTCAGGAAAAGGCAGTACAGACAGAGTCTCAGGCCCCTGAAACAAGCAGGCTTAACCTGTTCTCTAAACTTGGTTTGTAGCTTAAGGTAAGAAAGAAGCATGGAACGAGCATGTGTGAGAACAGCATAGTTTAGAAAGGGATTTAGGGTAGGAAATAAAACAGTACGTGTATAGTCTTTAATTACTATTTATATAGTTGCTATTCTTTCAAGTTGTTCCATTAACAGATCAATTTGGCAGATGGTTTTTACATAGCACTTGAAGGAAGGGCACAAAGGATATGTTCATAAGACTTAGGCAAAGTTAGTAGAAAAACCCATGTTGTTTAGGTCTTTAATTTTCCTTTGTCATATGTATATAATACATATTTTTTACCTCTGTTCAAAGCCACTCTTCCTCATTGCCTCCTGTCAATTTTCCTGAATGTAAGAATTCATTCTCATATTAAATGCATCTATTTTTGTGGCGAGATCTTGGGATGAATTTCTGCTAGCTTCATAAAATAACTTTTTGTGGGCTTGCTTGCCTTTCTTAACTTCTTTTCTTTTTTCTTTCCATCTGGCAGAGAGACTCAATTTCTCGAGGCCTCCTTCTCTTTTGACATTGTTGGTGTGGAGTGGTGCTAGAGAAAGTCATCAAACCTAGAAAGCCCTAAGCCTTGGGAGTGTAATTACGAGTACTCCGTCTCTAGACACCTGAATGATGATATAGTGTTATTCAGAGGGCCACAGAAAGGTTTTGGAAAGACTGATCCTCTAGAAGGATAACAGCACAGCAGAGCATCAAGTTCCTCTGTTTGTCTGTCATCCAGTGTGACTCCTAATGTATTTTAATTTAAGTCCTATTTGGTCTTCTATAAAGCAAATTCTTTAATAACTTGTTCTTCACTTAAATCACATTAACGATATACCCCTAAAAGTATTCTCCTGAGTAGTCCCATTTTTTAAAAAATGACAGTTTCTCTATAGAGAGGAAAGAGCATTTGAAATAATGTTGGGTATTTTGCCAAGTCTGTCAAAAGAGTAACACTTCCACTTTCTCAGCTCTGTCTCATTAAAATTTTATTCTAATTCTGTCTCAACTTGGTCTCTTTGCTTCATAAGTCATTGCCTCCTCATTACTTGTAGTGTGAGAGATGAAATTTATTCAAACCTGATAGCAAGGATAAAGAATTGAAAGGCAGGCAGCTGGGAGAAATGAAATTAGCTTATTCTAATGCTTTTTTGACAGGGTTTTTTTCATTGCCATGGGTTACTATAAGTGTCAGTTTGGATTTGTGGTACCGTCTTTGTTAGGTTTGTGGGGGATTTTTTAAAATAGTCTTAACCGCTAAACTATGCTTTCCTTTGTCACATCCATTGAAATAATGTTGTGTGTCTGTGTTGATAACATGGTCAAATATTAATTGCTACACTAGTCTGTAATTGTTTTATCATTACAGTTGTCTAACAAAGGTTAAATTTTTGTAATTGTCTTATAGGAGATTCTTAAGCCCAGTGTTTAGATAAATAGGATACATTCAGTAAGGTTTGGGAAAAGGATAGACAATGCAATATAAGTTACATACAATTTAATGTGGAATACAGAGGGGAGCTGAGTTTTCTAACCCAAATATTTTTTTCAAGCTTTGAATATCAAAAGAATACACCTAGGAATTTCTAATTTTGAATATAGAAGAGTACTAGAAGCAAATTGACTTAAAGCACAGCACTTTTCCATTATAAAATTGAGTTGTTAAGAAATTATATGGTCTAATTACTGAACCTGGTATTTTTGACTACTTGGATTATGAACATATATTGTCATTAACTAGCTAATTAAATTGACTCCAATAACAAGACATAATTTAGAAGTATGTTCTAAATTAGTTTTTATATGAAAGCAAAGTCTTTGTTGATCTGTGCATGTGATTAATGTCAAGTGTCATGAATTAGCTCAGGGATCTCTGGTGCAGGAAGGGCATTATAAAGAGAAGTATCTGTGTATTTGACAGAAACAGATGCAGTCAGAAGAGCGATTTCTATTTGATTAAAAATTTGAATTAGAAAATGTTAAGCATGCATACATGTATTTTCTGGAAGCATACAATGTAATGGCTCAGTACAGAGTGAATTATAGTCTTCTCTCAAAAAGCAGAACATGACTTCAACTGCAGTGCAACTGATCCTCTTACCCCAAAATCTTTGTGCTTAAGTTATTTTAATATTCTGCTACTCAGAAGAAAAAAGCATTGTATTCCTAATCTTTATACACTTATGTACTATAAACATTTTTAAGGAAGCTGGCTGTTAATATATAAAATGGCCTCTTAATTAGGCATGGTGTCTTAAAAGCTTTTAAGAATACAAACATGAAATGCCCAACGTATTGCGTTTGGATTTACAGTTCTGTCTTGGTTAGGTTTGTTTATTGTTGCTTTCAAATGCACACAAACTTAAATGTTAAAATGAACTTTCCTCTGGCATGTTATTTGAAGTAATGTTCAGTGTCTGTGTTCAAAATATTTACTTGGAGTGCCCCAAGCATACCTCTAAGCAGAGCAGCTTGACCGGGATACTCTGCAGAAAATATAGGTTACAGCACCTACAAGCTAGATCAGTAAGGGGGGGGGTCTTTATTCTAAGTTTTCATTTCTTTTCCTGTGCAATATTCATGGCACACTACTTCTGGAACTCTCATTTCCTGTTTAGGTGTTAGACTCTTTAGACAAAATTATTTACACAGAGAAGTAATTGTAAGAGCACGAAAGTTGCAGTCATAATAGAGGAAAAGTGAACTATTATAGATCTTCAGGGGGAAATACATTAGAGATGTTCCCATATAATACATCACCTGAACTGATTTCTAAATAATATTTGACACCAATGAGATAACAGGAGATGAATCTCAGAGGATTGATGAACTTGGTCTGCAGCAGTCCAAGCATCACCATTCTCAGTAATCTCAGCTAGAGAGAGAAAAAAATGTCATCGCAGGTATCAGTCCTCCTTTTAGTAATAAAATCCTACAGGGAGACAAGGGAGTAGTGGTAGAACTAGATTTTCTTTTTTAGTCACTTATCTTTGTAGAAACAGAAGGGTCCTTGCCAGTTAAAAAATCCTAGCGTCAGTTAAGGCAGGGCTGGATAGGCAGCTATAGCTTTCTCTTTCAAACTCACATTAAAATATTTTTAGCAGAAAAACTGAAATTCTAAAAATTGTTTTATATTATGCAGCTATGTATGCTCACAATCACATACAATAATTTGGGCAGTGAATTATAATCTTATTTGTCTTGCACTGATAGATAAGAACCAGATTTTACATTTATCTGATTCAAATGAAACCTCAGTGAATAACTGATTCTTCAATTTGATCATGAAAAATAAAAAAAACCCCTGGTCTTAACTAAAATGGAAATAATTTTCTGTAGGAAGCTATTTTCTGAAAAATACTTGAGTTGAACAAAAACATTTCACTTCATCACGTGGAAGCAAATCTCACAGCTATCAGAGTGGACTACATCTTGATCCTTGTACTTCTCAAGATAAATAGACTAAATACTCTCCACCATGATTCTTACAGATTCCCACTAGGAAGCTGCAACTCCACTTACTATGTATGGGGGTTTTTTTAATATCTTATCCAACTTGAGGGATGGTTGGTGCATAAAATGCAAATAAAAGACTAATATTTAAGGAGGAGAACATTAAGACAAGAATTAATTTTAAAAACTTGAAAAGTTTTAGAACAAATTCTGGAGGAAGGAATAGATAGAGGGAGAAAAGTAAGAGAGAAGTAATTTCAGTTGGGATTTTAAAGTTACTTCCTGCTGGATTAAGAAGTATCTCTGTTTAGAAAATTGTATGTATTACTGAAAGATAGATAATCTCACCTTTCATGACTATTAGTTTGCCAAGGTGATATAGTCATCCAGTACCAGTAATAGGAGCAAGAACGTTAAACAGATTGATAAATTTGAAAGGAAGGAACCAAGGAAGAGGACAAAATACAATGGTAACTGGTTGGATTTGATGACCTAGGAGAAGATAATGTCGTCACATATGTTCTTAAGTAAAAGGATTTGCAAGAACTTCTAAACAGGTCTAAAACAAATTCCTGGAGAGTTTCATGGGTATTCACACCCCCTGAATTTTTCACAGTACTTGCTCAGAGTGACATTTGTGAACAGGGGAGGATAGCACAAGTTCTTAAAGAAACTGGGGAATTAAACAAGAGCATTACAAAGTAGCAGTAAAATAGCTGGATAGTAGCAAGGGATGTCACGTCTGCATCGCTTTAATATTACATGTGTGGGTATCTCTTCTTTTGACAAATTAAGTCCAAATGCTTCTTGAAGCTTGAGTACAGTGCCATAGTACTATGCTCTAGTTGAGGGGAAGGCGGATGGCAATTGCTTATGATTGTGAACAGCTATATAAATTGCAACCAGAAATCAGCTGAGGTGCAAACAGACCAGAAACTTCAAAAAGATGCATTACAGAAAATTGTCAGAAAATTTAACAAGTGATTGCTAATATAACCAACAAAGAAACTATTCAACATGAAATCATACTTCAATTTTAATGCAGAAAATACAATTCTTGCATGGGTAGGAACCAACAGCATTTTTGGTTACATTTTTAAAGCTACCTATCCACAGGAGTGCCAGGCAGTACCAAATCTTTTTTTTTCTTATTTCCTGGTTTGTTGTTTTTTTTTTAATCACATAAACACTGATCCAGGTTTTCAGAACTGCATAAAAAAACTCACCAAGGTCATTCATTTTGAGCAGGCCTGGATGGTAAAAGTGAAGCTTGTGAAACTAGGCAAAACAAACAGTGGATAGAGAACAATGAAGTTTTCAGGTCATCCATAAATCAGGTTCAAGATATTTGAATTGAAGAGGAGAAGTTACTTCTTACCAGTAGACTCCTTACAGGTATTTTTATATAGTTCATTGAGCAGGCAGGAAATAACATTTTCAATCACAATCAGCTTCTCATGAAATACCAGGGGAATTGTTTGACACAGCATTAATAAATGCCTCCATTCTGCCATTCTCTTTGCTATTTTAGTGCAAATACATGACACCAAGCTTTTACTCATTAGAGGGACTATAAGTTCAGGAAAGCAGCAGTAGGGTCGGATTCAAAGATCTCCTCCCAGCATTACTTACTGTGACAATATTTTTCTTTATATTCTTTGGTGGGATTACCCAGCCATCTAATTCTGAGCAGAAAAGTCTACACACTGCTAGTGCTGTTATCTTTAGAGCAATGAGGACTTAGCATAAAGAGCTTCTTGAACATTAGCCTTTTTTTTTTAGAATTACCTTCTAGTGAAATAAAACAAAAGAAATGATGTTAAAAGACTTGCTGTTAAAAACCAGACATCTGGTTCTATGGAAAGATGATAGGGCATCTTCCTGTTTCGCACTAAAGGAGAGATGCATTGACTATGGGTCCTACCTGATCTTGTCATTTGACTAAGGCTATTCCCAAATTTTCCTCATCAGCTAGTCACAGGATCCTGCTAGCAATCTGTAACTCATTATTGTTCAACCCATGAGCTCAGCAGTCAACACCTCACAAGGAAGACAGGACTCATAGTCTAAAGGGTGCAAATGCAAGTGCTCTGACCCTACAGCCTTCTTGAGGACAGTTGGCTTACTTCTGTTTGCGCCCACAATGTTGTGCATGTTTACCCACTCTCTGACCATGTACTATAGAAAGTGCAAAGTAAACAGGTTTCAGGTGAATGAGTAGCTGAGCAGCTGAGCAGCTGCCCAGGTCACTGTGGCAAAAGTTGGTCTGAAACAAAGAAGTGCTTCTGCAAGCAGAAAGGTGTTCTAAGCCACAGACAGTAATTATTGATAGCTCTGTGTATGAAGGAAAATATCCTGTCGTCTGTCAGGGCAGTGAGGTGTCACCATTACCTCTCTCTCCTATCTCACCTGTGTCTTTTAAATCAACTGCATTCCTTTGTGATTTATGTGTTGAGTCATATTTGGTTTCAGGAAACAAAAAGAACAAGGGTGCAGGTACTTACTTTACCATATAACTTAGAGATGACCTCCAAGGTCCCCACCTTGTCCTATGACTCAGAGAAGTGAAGACAGAGAGAATTTAAGATACTTCTATATTTCATGCCTGTGCCACAGGCAGCACCTGATTCTAGAAAGGTTTGATCCCTTTCAGAACTTTTTCCTGTTGCTTGAGGAACTGGTAATCTCTTGCCTTTGCTGAGATTGCAACATGTTTGCCTGTCAATCTTCTGGATATTGTGAGAAGGACAACTCTCCTCTCCTCTGAAACAATATTGCGGAAAAGCTTTCTTGGCTTTACTGACCCCTTGTCAATTTATCTTGAATAAATGGACTTATATAGTATTGGTTCCTTGCATATTTTCCAAAGGTTCTTGTAGGTGTAAATCTTGCCACAATGCCCCAGCCAAATATCATTCATCTGGAATGACAGCCACACATTTGCTCTAGCTGTCATTCTGTCATTCAAGTCAGCTGCTGTTGCACTTAAAGGCCACCAGCAACAAGCTGCTACTCCAGCTGTTGAGGAGGTAGCCAAGCCTCGCTCACTCTCCTCCCTCTGAGCCCTTCTGCTAGCTCCTCTGCTCCTGTTTTGCATTTCAGTGTAGCAGTATAGCAAGACATGTGGTGGAACTGCCCGTTGCCAGCCCTGTGTTTTGTTCCCCATTCTGTCTCTGACTTGGAACATGATCTCTGTGCCTCAGCTTTTACAGAGCATTTTACAACATCCTTTGAGATCTACAGATGCAACAGATTAATCAGATACAACCTAGAAATTCTATGTTTTCAATTAAGATATAAATGACAGACATACATTCTACCATTATTTCTGGAAACCCTTATAAAATGTCTTCGGAATGTAATTTGTGGCCCTGTGAAAACTGACACTTGGTTTTAAATGCAGCTTTTGCTTTTGTCTCTTTAAGTGAAACTCTTTGTGTTGACGCATAGTTATTTAGGGAAATAAATGCAACTTTGTATGAGCTAAGCTAATGGAGCTTTAACATGAAGGGAAAGAATTACAGCACTTTAAGAATTTTGGTAGGAGACAAGATACAAAGAAGTTGCCACATTTGCTTTGAGCGTGGTTATAACTCTGGTTTGGGAAAAGACAAAAGGGTAGAATTGGATAGTTAGTTTATGAATGTGGATGTAACAGAGAGAGCTCATTGGTTTCGTAGGTCTGTGTTAGATTCCCACAGCCCTGAACAAACAGCTCTCAGCCTTATGTTTTCTAAGCTTTTGTCTTCCCACTTTGGAATTCTGACTACGGGCACATTACCAAGCCAACTGGATTCACTACAAAGCTCCAGTGTAGTTCTTTTTATCACAAAGATCAAGACAACAATTGTGTGCCTACAAGAAAAGAACAACTAAAACCATCAAGCAAACATTAAAAGAACAATTCTAGAGATAGTTGCCTTTGAACTGCAATAATGGGCAACGTTCAGTCCTGAGATTTGAATTCAGAGTTAAAGGAATTCATTACTAACTGCCTTTCTTTGTAATTATCCAAGCTGCTGGCAATGTATATTTTCAGCAGCATTAATTTCGTGCAACGTAATATTTTGTAGTTGTGCTGAACCCCACACAAAGGCAGCATTGTAAATCTGCTTTATGGAGTTAGTTTTGTTTATTATAGAGTTCGTATATGAAAAAGGAAGAAATCTCAATTTTGTGTTGGCTTCTCCCCAAACCACAGAAAATGGAGTATTGTTTTACAAGAGCTTGTTCTGAAATATCACTTCCCGACTGTAAAAGAAGTATGGTGTATTTGCAGATGCATTCCACAAGCATGCAGAATGTCCAGCTGCAAAAATATAGTAGGAGCTGACCTTTTCTTTTTTTTCCAGAATAGCCATTTCACACTTTTGGGAGAGCTGAGGGGTGTGGGGAGATAACTACAATTTTAAAATATGCTTCATTTTGCAATGCCCCAAAAGTAACTTGAGTTGAAATCAACCAGACACCAGTAATTCAGAATAAACATTCTGTCTGAGGATCCTTGACCACTGTTATTTTAGTTCTGGTACCAAAAACCTAAGCCATAAGAAATAGTTTCAGTAAAGCATCCTGCACTCTTTTATTATTCTCTCCCCACCTCTGACCTGCCTTTTCAATAGATTAGCTTTGGAGTCACAGTTAATCAGATGCCTGAAACTTTATTTTTTTCTTTGAAGAGTGTTACATGATTTTAAAAGTTCTTCCCAGATATTTTGGTCTCAATAGAAATATTACAGAATATGAAGTGACCTGCAAACCCCCAATTTTAAGTTGGTAATTTTGGCCATTGTATGAACAGATGATGAAGTATGTATGCGATGTGCAATTTAAGCAAATTGAATGAAGTTTGTGACCCATAACTGATGAAGAGGACAAAATTTTTCACTTCTGTCCGTTGAAGTGTGGACAGATGTACGGTCTCTCTTTGGCATCTTCACCTCCTCTGATCTCAAGAGGAATGCAGAGATGCCATGGCAGCAACTTATATGGTTCTGTGGAGAAACAATTAGCTGAATGACCATTTCCACACTAAATATGTGTCAGACCACTTGGTTTCTCATTCTCACAGTTAAAAGGTTACAGGAATTCAAAATGGCTATACATTTAAAGGGTTTTCTTTACTGACTAACTTCAGGAAGTTTGGTACAAACTCTGTGAAAGTTCCATCTGATTAATCTAGGAAGCTGATGAAGAAATCACTTCCCCTTGACCACTTCTGGCACTATATCAATCTAATATAAGGGAGTCCTTTAATAATTGAATAAAAGAAGCATTAGTGTCCTGGAAAACTGACATACAGGAGGACAAACTGTATATTTCACAATACTGAGTGTCCTGGATCATTTCAGGGAAGTTGTTCAGCGTGACTAAAGTAAGATTTGGTTTGTATTTTGCATGTCACACTATACTTTCTAAAACTTCCTTTTTGGAAAGCATTAATCTTTTTTTTTTTTTTTTTATGTATTTTTGAATTGGAACTGCCTCTTGCTTGTATATGTTTACAAAACAGAATGTATACAGTATCTAGAAAATATGAACTACAGATAAATTTTTCATAATTTTCAAGTCGGAAGCTTGGGAGTAGATATCCTCATTTTCTCAATTCTGCTCTGGCCAGGCCTTATAAATCATGCTGGTGTGTTGAGGCATCAACAGAAAATAGACCTTCATTTGATCTGATGCTGCAATTGGTCTAGATTTGTGGTGTCCTCTCACTTTGCTGCAGCTCACATTTAGCATTGCCAAAACCCATGGAACTTTAATAGCAGGAAAAAGTATATCCTGGCACTGCAAAGAATCTCTGGTACACACTTTTAGCAAGGACTATTCTGCTCTACTTCTACTAAACTATTCTCTTTCAAAATTGGATTGTTTTCCAATACAGTCCACGAACTACTTTTCATGGTGGTACACACCTCAAGTGTGTATTCTGAAACCTGGTTCATTAGTGTTCATGGAAAACAAAAAAAAGTTCTGAGAAAAGTTAAAATGAAAAAACAGTTACAATAAACTGAATGTTTATTTTTCCAATCAACTGTTTTAAGTTCTACAAATCCCATGTATCAAGAAACACTTGGAAAAAAACCCAAAACCAGCTCTTTTCAGGCAGTTATCACACTGTCCATGAGATCATATTAAGAATTGAGCTATAGCCTCTCATATTTTTGCATTACATGAAACATCTGCAACTCAAGTTTGTATTTTATTTCAATATTTCTCTGAAGGTAAGGGTTTCCTAAGAACTATACCTAGGAACTAAACTTTGGGATTCCGCTTTAGCTGGAACTTTAATTCCACCTTGATACGAATGTCCCCATGATGATGTGGTGTCTAGCTTCTCCGAAAGCAGCACTGAGGCTCTCCTGTGTTTTTAAAATTATTTGCATTGGTAAATTACCACAAGTCCAGCCATTTCAGCAGAGATTTGAATATTTTTTGCAAGCACTATGAGATGGTAATGCAAGTGCATTAAATGTCCATCAAGTGCAATTCAGTAATGGCAAATGAAATTAAATAAGGTAAAATGAAAAGAAGTAGTGAAACCACTTCTTATATCACCGCCATTAGCTTTTTAGTAGATATGTCAAGTTACTTGTTTTAAGTTGTCTGATGTTGCTAATTTGGGCATGCCTACAAAAGCATCTCAATAATGATCTAGCAAGAAAATTAAATATTATTCATATATGTATGTGTGAGAGAAAAAAAATCTTTACTATGCAGATGTAAGATGGGGAATTACCATTAGAAAGTGATCATATAATCATGCATTATTTATACAGTTATAAGAGACACATTTGGTATCCTGAGGTTTATAGTATTATTGTATTATTTACCTTAAACTGCAAGTCTTCAGTTTATTAAACATAGAAGTATAGACAGTCATTTTAAAAGAATATTATCTTAAGAACATATATCTTCAGACTAGCTTTCAAAGTTTTTAAAACTCAAAAGGCAGATATAATTCCCTCAATGTTAATTGTTGTTTTATTAAATGAACCATTCTCATTGGTTTTAAAGCTTCTAATGAGAAATCCCATTAAAATAGTACCCAGCCTCTATTTTAAAGGTAAGGAAGATGCGCTTCTGGGAAAAAAAAAAAAAAAATTAATAGTTGTCTAACTTTTCTAATATATTTTGGAGCTATACTGTACTTGTTAATGAAATTGTGAGAGCTAAAATGTTACAAATTAGTTTAAATTCCTCTTCACTTTTGCTTTATGCTTATCAAAGTGCTTCTAGTATTGGACATTATTAAATATGGGTTATAGTTTAGACTTACATGTTTTTAATTGAACAGAATTTATACCAGATTAGTCAATGAAGAACAATACTTTGCATATCAAGCTGTAAAATTTCAGTTTAGAGAGACAAAAAAATAAAATAAGATTAAAATGTGTAGAAGGTGTAGAACACCTTCATATCATTATTTTTTATGTATATACATTTTTGACCTGGAAACCCAAAACTTAATTACATTAGGCCTTCAGTGGGATCTGTTTAAATAAGAGGATATCTCTCAACACAGTTTTTGGCAAGTGATAATTGGTTTGAAGTGGAGGTGTTAGAAAATATTTTTTGCAATGTATGGGAAGAAACGGCTCCTTGTTGATAGTAGAACAAACCAAACTACCTGCCATTTAATCCATTTGTGTCTTTGGGTGTTTTCTTTACTACATGTGTGAAACTTTTATTTAGAAACTGATGTGGAAATGGGGGTCATTTTTTCCTTTTAGAGTGCAGGGTAAGAGCCCTGAGAAGACTCTGGTCTCAGTACTAGAGAGGACTGAAGGCTGGGGCCAAGTCCACACAGAGACAGATGAGAAGGAGACTTGCTAAATAACCCTTCCTTCATCACTGGTCAAAGTAGCGGTAATAGAAAAAAAGAAACCTACTGTGAAAACTTCTTCAGCTCCCAATGTGAGGTCCAGGTGCAAGAAGTGTTAGTGTCATGTAGTCCCCTCCATTTGCTTTCAATCCTGGATGAGCTGCACTGTCTAGTCAGGTTTGAAAAGAGAATCAATCACTATGAGATACACAGGGACCACCTGCCAAATGACGGTGTGTGTTCACGTGAGTTTGTTGAAGCTTTCTTTCTCCTTTTCATTAAAAAAATGGCTTTCAGTTCATGAGTTTATGCAAAGTAAGGGGTTAGTATACCACATTTAAGAGATGACTACCAAAGATAATTATGGAACATTCAATGCATGTGTGTATATCTCCTGTTAATTGGAAATCCACAGCAAGTGGTACCTTCTGGGCTGCTTTAGGAGGAGTTGCCAGCAGGTCAAGGTAGGTGATCCTTCTCCTCTGCTCAGTACCACAGAGAAACACCTGGAGTGCTGGGTCCAGTCTGGGCTTCCCAGTGCAAGACACATGGACAGACTGGAGTCACTCCAGCAAAGGGCAGGAAAGTTAATTAAGTGCTCAGAGTATATGACATGTGAGGAGAGGCCAAGAGAGATGGAAATGGTTGGCTTGGAAAAGAAAACACTCAGGGGAATCTCATCCATGTGAACAAACACTGGAGAGCAGGGGGAGCTTATGAAGGTGGAACAACAATGCCCAGTGATGCTCTTCTCAGTGGTGCCCAGTGACTGGACAAAAGATATTGGGTACAAACTGAAACGCAGAAAATTCCAATCAAGTTGTTTGCTTTGTTGTTTTTCCTAATGTGAGAATGATCAAACAGTGCAACAGGTTGTATGGAGTGGTCACAAAACCTCCATCTTTGGAGATATCCAAAGCCCTGAGCAACCTGATTCACCTGATCCTGGTTTGAGCAGATGATTTCAACTGGGTGATATCCAGAGGTCCCTTCCAAACTCAAACCTTCTGCAAATCTGTGACTTGCCAAGAGTTACTACACTGTGACTCGATATGCTGGGTGAAATTTTTTTCTTTTATTTTTTAAATATCTAATAATAATATGAAAGGTACTGGTTTTGTCATTGAACTCAGAAGTACACAAATCTTCATATTGGCCCCATTTTTGAGCAATAGTCTCACAAGACTTTATTTCTTCTACTTAATTTCAAGGTCTTTTTGTTTTGATCCTGTATTTATTATAGGTGAAATACTTTGTTCAGGCGGCTGACCTTTCTCCTTTCCAGGAGAGTGTCAGACACAACTGAAAGAAAATAGAGCAAACCTTTTTCTTCCATTTTTTTAATCCTGGTGTGGGTCTACCATTGTTAAGAAATAGCATGACATGGCTTTGAAGTATGAGATGCAAAGAGAAATAGTAGACTCCTCTGCCTGCACTATGTGAGCAAAATTACCTGGCTAAGTGCAAACTAATCACGGGAGCAGGAGCTGGCACCTTGGGGAGAACAAAAGCCCACTTTTCTCCCCTCCCAACTTGTAAACCAATGCATGCTAAGGGAACACTGATATTCAAGGCGAACATTGAACATAAAGGAATGAACCAATTTTACCTAGAAGCTTGTTTTGTCACTTGGAGCTCCCTACTCTGGGTGCTCAGTGCTAATTGCCAACATCTCTGTTCTAAAAACCAGTAACAGTGCTTGAAGACAGTTATTTCTGGAACACTAGTGTGTACGTACATTGTCTGTATAAATTTATCCAAACTACATGTGGTGAAGCGACATTGTTAATTAGCATAATGTTTTGCTTTATTGTGTGGACCCAGAGAAAGTATCTCATTAATGTTTTGCTTTTTTTTTTAACTTTCTTTTTCTTTCAAAAATTATCACTCTCAGAAATAATTACCAGTACTGTGGTGATCAGGGGGCTGTGGTGGTTCAGCAGGATCTCAAGCAGAGTATCACTGAGCTGGAGGCCAGTGAGAAGCTGTTGGATGACCAGAGCTGGCGAGGGGGCAGCTCTAGGGCCATCTCCAAAACTCTCACCCTACCAATATTAAATCCTGATTCTGTGGTTCTAAAATCCTGAGACTGATGAATAAGAAACCTTTTTGAAGGTAGAAGTAAAAAAAGCAAACATTTGTTTGCCCTTTAAAATCATAAACTATTTTTTCTGCACTAATGGTATCCCATAAGAAAGAACATCAGATGGAAAAGGTGCAGTGTCATGATTTCAAGCAGAGCCAGAAACACAGAAAGTTTATAAATTCTTTTTTTTTATAACCATTTTTTCATTATTCTTTTTTTAAGAAGAGGTTTCCTGTTCACTTCAGAAAAAAAAAGTTTACCCCAGTGATTCTCATGGCCACTACCCAGCTCTTTGCTTTCAATTAACATTCCTGAAAATGAAACAAACAAACAAAAAAAAATCCCTTGTATAAATGTTTATAGAAAATAAATAAAAATATCTCTGAATACCATCAAAGTAGATACATTAGTTTTATTCCAACATATGTTTATGAATACTTTCTTGATGTATTCTGCCAGCTCTAGCCTTGAATTTGGACTTTAAAAAGCATTTCCAAAATTCTTTTCCACTTCCCTCTGAACCGCCATGTTTATTCACTCACACTGGTTTGTGTTTTCCATATGTTATCTCTAAAAAACAGGATTCCACAAAACTATGAATGCAGTAAGTCTTGAGGCAAAGAGGTATTTGACATGTTTTCCTTATTAAAATCTTGTGATATCCTTCAGATATATAAAACTTAAGCCCAAAAAGCACTGACCAAAACTGTGCAATTACTGGATTGCCAGCTACATAAAACAGTCCACCACCACTTTAATGGTTACCAAGACTCTTGCTGAGTACGGAGTCTTAATGTTAACACTGATCTGTCTGGGATTCATGCTGGTTTTGAAAGGCTGCTCCTGGCTCCTGACCACGTTAGTGCAGCGTGGTATCTTTCCTTTTCACAAGAAAAACTAACTATGTACGGCATTAATAATTTATACTCAGGAAGTAGCAAGGATGATAAAGCTCTGACTGTCAGACTTCCACAACTGCACAAGTATCTTTGCACGTGCCTTGCTTCTGAAAGGAAACCCTTGGCAGGAACATACAGACTGGGTGTTAGTACACAAGCATAGGCAGTGAGGCACCTATAGAGACATTTACATTACAAATCCTGCTTTACGTGCTCTGAAAGATGGCTGTCTGCCTAAATTGTGTTCATATACTCTTGCTCATACCATCCTTTAAGGCAAGATTTGAGCATTTGAATTGTGAAGGTTCTTTTACTTGTGCTGGTACTTGGCTTGTTTGCTTCGGGAATGTAAAAAAAATGTATTTGATTAACAGCTGCATTGTTCTTATCAACATCATATCTGCTAAACACTTTTGTTGTGTTTAAATACATGTTTAAATTATGCTGCTGTTGTACATTTGGTCTGGTTGGTAACGGTACTACTCCAAGCAAAGTGGAGAGGATTTTTACTATCATATGGTGTACACCAATGTCACTATCAGGATAAGGCCATCTGTAAAAAGGAGACACAAAGAACAAAAAAAAAATTAACTTTGCTTCATACATTACTGTGTTTAGGAAGACACACTAAGTATCTGTATAAAATTGTCATTTTCTAAAGGACATATTCTGTTTATATTATTATAATATCCCGAAAAATACAGTTCTGGGTGTATTTTTTAACTATACTGTAGATAACATTACAACGTTGGTGGTCTTTATTGTGTTTTGGGGGGCGGGGGAGGCTATTTGCTTGAAAGCTGTTCTAAAAAAAAATAATAGGATTATTCCCATCTTTCATTTAGTTTAATAATACACTACATACATTTGTCAATCAAATTAGAATTACTGTCAGACCATAATAATGCATTTTAGTTTAGCCAATATCAGTCAGACCTGATTTATTTGCTTAATACAAATCTAATTGACTTTCAGGCTGCTCGTCTCTTTTCAGCTGTTAACAGACCAAGTACATCTTTAATTTCCAAGACCGATGGTTTGGTAGCAGTTGAGAGGAAGAATGATTTGCATAAGGCCCCAGAAGGGTGCCAAAACTCTTCACGCTTTAAACAACAGCCTTTATTATTCTGTAAGTGGATGTGTTGAATTTTCATGCTTTTGTTTCCAGTTCAGCCCTGACAGAAAGAATAAAGTAGATTTTGCCAGCACCCCTGCTGTGCCCTGAGGGAGAAATTCAATGTGCCTCATTTGTCTTAATTGGAGAACCGCCCTTAGCACCAGCTTTTTC
This sequence comes from Corvus kubaryi, assembly GCF_017639235.1. Taxonomy (NCBI): domain Eukaryota; kingdom Metazoa; phylum Chordata; class Aves; order Passeriformes; family Corvidae; genus Corvus; species Corvus kubaryi. Next base: position 668,065 of record NW_024582075.1, read on the forward strand.
TATGAATATATTAGCATAACAGACAGAAAAGTCTAAGACCACCTTTTTTTTTTTTTTTTTTTGGTAGGAGTATTTTTTTTATTTCTAAGAAAAATAAAAACTGAAAAGAAGAAAAATACATGCATCATCTTCCAGACTTCTTACTATTATTTTTGTTGTAAACCACACTATACAGGAAAAATGCATCCAGCCTACTTTGTCTCCTCAGCGTTGTTAGGAGCTGGGTAGAGAAAAATATGATAAATATCATCCAGGAGAGAGAGCTGAAAGCTGCTCTTTACTCTTCATAATGCACTAAACCTATATATTTGTTCTTTGGCTGCTTATGTTGCTATTTTTTCTGATGGAGGAGATCGTTTTACACAGAGAGGGATGGGCAGTAACCAGGAAGGGATCTAAGAAAAAAACCCACAATCTTACAAAAGTGAATTTACTAGCGCTGAAACAAAATGCAGTTACTTCTGTCAAAGGAAGATTTCAAGCCCCATGCCTATTCATTTGAGAAATATTAAATTCATATTCACGTTTTTCATTTCATAAAAGAACTCTAAGTCTGGACAAACAATCTGTGCAGTGTAAATCATTTTTAAATCAGGTCTCTTTCAGTGTCAGATTGAAATAATGAGATTTAAAGGGCAGATTTTAAAGAAGAAGTATTTAGTTTATATGTTTTTATGACTAATATTAATCCTTATATCTGTTAAATCAACCACCTATTGCTTGTACATGAAAAACGTGGGAAAAGGGTAATTTTTGCTAGAGTGTGATATATACATTTTCTTGGAAATGTGGCTGCTTTTTAGAAACTGATTAATCCGTATTTAGTCTTGATATTTTTCCCTTAAGGGTCCAATACACTGTATCAGTCACATAGCCACTTAAATAGAAGCTTTCCATGTATGTTAGAATAAAGGTTTGGTTGGTTGCGGGGGTTTTAGGCATCTCACAGACATTATGAAAAATTAAAGTATTCTTTGCGGCAGGAATTTTTTCAGTCAACTGGTTGAGTAAATGGCTTAGAGGTTTGATTCCAGCAAGAGGTGGGGTGGGGTTGTTAGCACAGCCCCTGGAGAAACAGGAGTTTTCCTAAGAGTTAGGAAACTTAATTCTGGTACTTACTCTTACCTGCTCTATGTGGCAATTTATCAAAGCCAGCCACCACTGTAGCATTAGAAGTCTTTCACACATCTTCCTTCTCCTATTACTCATTACTGAACCATTTTTCTCCTACAAGTGTACTCGTCCTAAAATACACTCAGCAACTCTTGGTTTGAACTTTCTTATGTCTGTAAGAGTGATAATGGAAATGCTTTTTGCATTCTTGCACAAATAGATACGAAGAATAACGATTTAGCAGGAAGTACTTCTGAAAATATAGGTATCTTGTTTTAACTGGAATAAGAGTTAATTTGTTTAGGAGAAAATGGTGGTTAGACCAATGACAGAAGGCATCCTATTCTGAGTGGTTTCATTTATGTGAGTGAAATGGCAGTGATTTATAGTAGTTCATCTGATAATTCAAACTCTTCCACTGAGCAAACAACCCAGCAAATCAGAAAGACAAGCTTGCACTCATTGTGTCCCTTTGCTTGCTTACTCTCTGTCTCTAGTGTTCTTTGCTTTGGTTTCCAGCTGGAGGCTGTTCAGGCCTGCCTAGGTTAGAAGGGATAACTTTCTTGGATACTCTTCAGAATAATTAAAGGGAATATCCTCTTTGTCTATGTATTTCCAGGAAGCTTCCAGGAGTATTTATTTCTAATATGGTTTGTTTCATAGGAAAGAATTTAAAATCTCCCAATAAATCATAAATAGGCTGACAGTAATATGTGTCACTTCTAAGTAATGAGATGGTGAAGCAAAATGCCTTACCTCCACACTGTGATCTGTAAATTTCCTGATTTAAGCAAATTGTCACAAATCATTTGCATAGAAAAAAAAATTGTAGTATAGGTAGAAGGACGCATTGCTGGGTTATGTCATTGTTATTTGTTATGGTGTTTGGCAGCTTCTATGAATAGCACCCTTTTGATGGATCAAAGCATCCTCTCATTTTTCACAGCACTAAACCCAGTGCTGAACAAACAGATGGTCACAAACCAAGGAATGTACACGTTAAATAACTCTTTGCTGATTATTTGCATGTGTACCGCACTGCACACTCACAGCAAACCCTTGTTCTGTCATGTGTGTCTGTGTTTTGAAAAGTTTGATTTCTAGAGTTTTGTAGGATTATGTGAATCAGTGAATCAGATCTATTGTCAGACAGGTTCCGGAGAGCAGTAGTGGGTCCTTCACAAGTAATTTTTTTCAAGCTTCTGAGTGACTGATTCTTAACCCAAAGACTCTGTTGTCATATCTCTCCATCCTGTCCCAGTAGATGGGTGCACTTTCCATACTTCTTCTTGAACAAAATAGTGTGGAATAGCACATGCCTCTTCTAAGAGCCCTTGGGATGGAGTCCATACATGACAGCATTTGAAAAGCTTTCCAGAGAGGAATAGTCAGTGGGTTCCAAACAAAGTGAGACCATCTGAGGAATGGTTAACTGCTTTTCATAGATGACAAATATATGTTAAAAGACTATGTGGATTTATGTGGGAAAAGTAACTGATGTTTGATGGAGACAAGAAAATATCCACAGCTGGCTGAAAAGAGGGAGTATATACAGAGTTGAAAAATATCTCCTCTCATGAGTAATCCTTTAGTTGGGAACCATAAGCTCAGCCCAGTATTAATGGGTAGGTTCTGTACATGTTTATTCACACAACCACCCAGGTGGGTGAACAACTGTAAAAAGGAACATGTATTCAGCTCAGATTTTTTCTTCTCCTAATTCAAAAAGGTACCCACTTAAAAAAAATAGCTCTCTGCTAAGCTTAATGTGCACAAGCACCTAATCATCTGTTTCTAGTTATACCACTCCATTTCTGAACTTTTGTGGATTCATGAGGTTGTCTGCATGTGCAGTGGCTTTAAACATTCTCTATTCATTATGGAAATGAATAAAAGTCCCATTTGTGATGTTCACAAGGCTATCCCACATTGGTAGCCATTAAGTTCAATATTACCCTCCCAGAGTACTGAAGGAGGTAAGGATATGTTATGTGTTCCAGCGGGTGCACAACCAAAAAGAGGCATTCACGTCTTAAACACACGAACTGTAACTATTCATATGTAACATAAATAATGTTCTTTTCCAGAAGTATGGTTTTCAAGACATACCTGACTGAGGGTAAGATGGTGTCATTTTCACTGTTTATGAATAGGGCAGTGTGCAAATCCACAAGCCACATACCTTATGTGTAGCATCTGTGTCCTAAGAAAAGTTGTCTCCGTCTCCATGTCACACAAGGGTTACCATCGTAAGCACTTACTCCTATTCAAACTGTTGAGTAAATAGGCAAATAAAATGCATGCAGTGTTTTGCCATATTCTGAGCAGTATATTCCACAGATCTGTAGTTAATGGAACATGAGATTTTATTAAAATGTCTGAAATATATGCAACCTCCTGTTTTAATCCCATTTTAGATCTCTTTTTTCCCTGATGCTTGTTGGTAGTTTTGTGGGTTTTTTCAGTTTGGTTTGTTTTGTTTTCTTTTTTAAAGAAGTATATGTTTCAACAGGACCAAACAAAGAGTTTTAATGTATGGTTGTGCTGGGTCTGTGGCAATGAATTACATAAATAAATTCTACATGGAGAGATAAAAGCCCTTTATAAATATTTTTGAAAGATTAAAGGCTAGAACATTTGCATTGGCATGTGCATAACCTAATTAACTCCTGTGAACATATTCCCAATGTTCAAAGGATGATTTAGTGGAGAAAAGGTTATGCTTTCTTTCATATTGTTTTCATTATTCAGGAGCTGGAGAGATATCAGTGCCCACCTGATGTCTGTTTCTCAATGGTACACAAATAGAGCACTGAATTGAAAACTTAGTGTAAGATTAATTTTTAAACACTGATTGAATTACATGAAAGAAACTACAGTGATTGCATATTCTTCATTTATTAATAGAATTACAGAGTACATACAAATATTGGTGCCACACAGTAGACTGCAAAGACAGTTCTCTGAAGATGTGTCTTGTGACAAAGTTACTGCTCTCATCAAAAAGGATCTGGAACTCAGATCCCTCTATAGCAACTCGTGTTCAGCTTTCTCGTGGATATTTAATCCAGCAAGTTACTGGCCTGCCAGGAAGCTATCAAAAGACATTTGTCACTGGATCAAAATCAAATATGTATCCTGGCTGTTAAGAAGGGCTTTGTTGGACTAAATGACTGTACCGTTTTAGACAGTGCTGCAAGATTAATGATGACACTGGTTGTCCAATTTTCACCCTTGAGGCAGTTTTACAGAGATGTGCCCTTTCTGTGCACCTGATGTTACACATATCAAATGCATCATTCCTTCTGCTGTGAGTTTTAGTAATGGTCCATGTTTCCTGCTCCCCCTCCACAGAGAAAAATTAACATGGTGTGATTGTAATTTATCTTGGGGAGGGGGTTGCTTCATAGAAGTGTACTTGCTGGAGTTATATTATAAGGGTTAATCACCTAATCACAGAGAACACTTAGCAAGTGCACATCTCTGACAGAATGAGGCCTCTGGCATATACTTTTGAGCCAATGCAAATGAACTGTTCCTCTCCATCATCATTCTTCAGTTGTAAATCATATATCTTCGATAAGCCTTATATTCTTTGACCTAATCCAAAGCCCTTGCTCCTGCCCTTATTTTGTGAGGCCCTAATAGTAAATGTAAGCATAATTTCACAAAATAATTCAGAAAATAATGTGCTTTATGAGGGCATTTTGCCCCATCCATACACTAGAAGACTGATGAATAAGCAGCATGGCTGGCACCATTCAGTATCTGTGCAGTGCTTTTGTCCTAGGTCGTAGGCTGAGTCACTCTCCAGTGTTTCCATTTGCCCTGATAATGACTTTACATGCAACTTCCAGCTTCACAATTTTCTTTTCACATGGTACTGAGCTGCTTGTTCTCTCCTGCTGCTCATGTCAGAGACAGTTGAACTTGGAGGTCAGCATGAAGAGAAAAGAGCAATATAATTGCATACCACAGGGGCTAGATGTTTAGTAAAATCATGGGGAATCTGGTCAGGAAGTGGCAATGAAGTTCCTGGGAGATTCACCACTTTCCCAAGGGAAACTGGAAAATTCTATTCCAAAGTTGTTCCTTAGCAGTAAAATGCCAAGGGAAATAACATGTCCCTGTTTTCCCTATTTATTCTGTTATACATCTTATCTCTCCTTTCTCCTTCTTAATTTCTTTCTATTTCTTTGTGATCCATCTATAGTACAAATTATACCTGACAAACCAGTAAGTGCTCTTAATTTGTGGAATGTTTTTTTTTCTCTTTGTTGTTATGACACATAGTGAAAATATCACAAACTTCTTAGACATTTATTATACAAATGTATGGGAAACCTCTCCTTTAGGCATGGTCCTCCAAAAATCTAACACAACTAGTCAGAAGGTTTGATATGTTTGCTACAATATTATGTTGTTTTGTGCACAGTAGCTAACAGAAGTTGTGAGTTCTGAGTTTGAAAAACCTTTATGAAATATAAAGCTAATAAAACTAGACATTAGCTTCTTGAATATCTGAACTTAACATTTACTTGTTATCATGTCAAAAGAAGCACCATGACTAGGAATGAAAATGTATGTGAATAAATCCAAGTTAACAAGAGATGAGCAGTGACCGAACTTATGACATCACAGAAAATTATTCATATCAAATGTAATTTTTAAGTGGTTTCAATCAGAAATACATAAATATATGTATGCATATGCATGTATATAATCCCAATACTTTTGCCATCAAAGTGCGTAAGAAAGAAGGTACTCACACTTATAATTTTACAGACTCAGATTTAAAACAGCTGCTGAAGCAGAAAGCCTGAGGTCAACACATACATTTGGTACTTCATTAGTGAACTGGCCAAGTTCAACTTGTGAGATGGGAATTACAGTTTAGTAAGCACCAGCTGTCATCTTCATTGTTACAGAGGTACAAATTAGTGCACAAGAGGAACAGATTTTTGGTGCTGACCAGCTAGTTTTCTGTGATAGACACTAAGACCAATTAAATGAAGCTAGGCTGGATGAAAGCTGGTATTTTCCTGCCTTTCCCACCTTGGTATCATTTCTCACTTTCCTTTCCCTGCTTTCTATTCACACTATTACTATAGCAGCTGTAGTCTGAAGGGGAACTGACTTTTTCAAATAACTTGAGTATCTTACTTTCTTCCATTTTCATGGTTATGAAAACTTCCAGTGGGAGAAACCTGGAGGACAAGCTTGTATGGACATCTTCTTCTAATTCAAGCAGCATTTAATTACTACTGGATGAAACTCTCGTAAGTAGATGGATGTGATAAAATCTGTATCTGCAAAACTTTTTTTCACTGTAATCTCCAGACCCAGACATGCTTTTAAACACTTCCCTTCTGAAGTAATGCTAACCTTGGGAGTCATCTATCAGGTTTCTGCTCCCATCTTTACAAATTAATTAAAACTAAACTTCTTGTTTAGTCCAACCAATCTTCAGTATAACATCCAAATAGCTCATTGTATGAAAACTAAATCATAACATACAAAACTTAGGAGTTTCTTTGTGTTGAAACAACATCAGTGGAAGTGTTGACTTTCCTAGAAATGTGAGCCAGAAATTTCTTCTGTGAAATAAAAGCTATTTAGAAGAAAAAATGCTGCAGAGTGGTATCTATGAGAACTCAGATATCTTTCTTGACACTACTGAATGTGAAACTACTTTATATTCCTGACCCCCAACGCTCAGACCAAGCAAATTCAGCTTTATGTTGTTCATCCGAGTAACAAATTAATCAATGGCAATCTCGTCTCTATAACAGCTTATTTTGTCAAGCTCAAATTTCACTCATTTTGCTGACAGGACAAAGTTGTCCATTTCAAGGGGAGACAGAACTGAACTGTACTATTCACCCAAGAAGCCGTTCCTCACCAAAGTTTGGATGTGTCATATATACTGCTATCACAATAGTGGCTACTGTATGTGTTTGAACAGCTCTGTGCACTAAAATGTCCTTGTAATAGCCTTTGTCACTGATGTTCAGTTACCACAAAAAGCTACTGGCAATATTATGCTCTTCCTAAGTTGTCAGCTGCTGATAAGCTGGGCAGTTTCTGCCTTCACTGACTCTGGGTATGGGAGGATGTATCATTAGATTTTCTATGTAATGTAGATATGACAAGACTTTTCAAATCAGTTTAGCCTCCACATAATTTAATATAATTTAAGTGTCTCATTTCCCACCTTGTAATTAGAATATATTAAACTGTTTCAGTGATCCTGAACATGAAAATGCACAGGCACTAAAATATTTCTCACCCTAATGTTATCAGGTCTGTAATATTTTAACAGGGGAAAAAAAAATGAAACTAAATGTAAATTTCCATTCTCTTTGTATAACATTTATGCAGTAAAGAATGAGTTGAGTATACAATTTTTCATTTCTAGATAGCTAGGAATAGTAATGCATGAGCTGCAGAAAAGAGCATTAATCTCTCAAGCTGCTAAGAAATGAAATGTCATATAGAGTGACTTGTTCTTCACTGGTGATTTCTCAGCATTGAGATTTTTAGGTTTTCTCCCTTATAACGTTCTTCATCAAAAGAAAAAAAAAATCACACTTCTGATTATATTAGATTAGAGGAAAATCATAATATCTCATAAATGGATTCAGATACCGTTTTTGAAGTTCTCATGTATCATTCCTTTCTTCTCATGGGCAATTTAAATTTGTAGTTCTGAAAGGCAAGTGTTGGACAAGTGGAAGAGGAAGCATCTGACAGTTTTTTACATTTATTTTATCATGTCACAGCAGTGCTAATTTCTAAACAGGGCAATTTTTTTTTTTTTTTAATGTTTTCTGTGCTCCTGTTTTTAATTCAAACTAGTGACAATAGCTATGTGATGTTTTGGTTTATTTGCAGGCATGAGTACACACAGATGCATGCTCATGTAAGTTCATTTGAGTGAGCCTGAGGATACAAATTTCTGTGAGAAAAACATTTGGTTAGATGACCTTTCTCACTCTCCAGGCCTAATGTTCACAGAGGATCAAATCCTCCTGTGTTTAGTGGTTCTGTAGCACTTTTTTGACACTGTTTAGCGCTGCTTTTGCCTTTCTTAGAGGATCTAATTGGAAATTGAGAGATGTGGAGACCTTGAATGAGTTTCTTGCATGGAAGGATGAAATTCACTCCTGGAGAATATCAGGAGTCGTGAATTCGATGGGGTTTTATGAGCTCTCTGTGAGCTCCCTGCAATGCTAACATCCTCAGAGATGTAATCCTGTCAAGTGTTGACACAAAGCTCCAAATGAGTTTTGGAATCAGTTTTGGATCAGATTATATTATTATTATACAATAGTATTATACACGGGTTTGACCACACATATATAACGATGATGAAGTAAGAAGTCTGTCATCTACTGATGTGTCATCTTTTATCTAATGAATCACTTTTGCTAAATTGCAGAAATTTAAGATACCACAGGCACTCTTTAAAATTAACTTCATTTGTTTCTGCACATATTCTGCACCCCTTGCATAGTTCAATTGTAAAAACTCAGGGTGGCCTCTTCTGTTTAATTTTCTGCTCTGTTACTCAGAGACAACTCCAAAAATCTCTGTGCAGTTTAGGACATTCAATAACAATTTTGGAAATCTTGCTCCTCAGGATGTCTCAAATGTCATGGCAATGTAGAAACTGACCTGATTTCACAGAAGGAACTGTAGAAGCGTTCGTGTGCACATTAACTGCTCATGTGCGGCTCAGTGACCCCCAGCAGAAAAATTAAGACCTTAGAGAAACTGGGCCTTCTATCATATGGTTCTGCCTTTAAAATAGAATTAGCTCTTGTAGAAGATCACTATGAAAAGACAGAACATTGACAAGTATTGTAGTACATCATGAAAAGAGTGAAAGGCAAAATAATGTGTGTAAAGGAGAGCAATCCCCCAAAGCAAAAAACATCTGAGATTCTTTATGTGAAAGAGGAAAACCAGCAGGTTTGTCAAGCTGCTAAAACTTCTTTGTATACACGGTGTTATTGCTTTATGTTTGCTTTTTTCTCTTTTTGTCTTAGGCTTCAGCTGTTTACAGTTTATTACTAAGACACTGTGGGTGTCTTCTTCAACACCCACAATGGTGTCATGAGCTGTAAGATAGATGACAGTTTAAGGATGTGGCAGAGAAGAGCAAAATCCTGAGCAGTATATCAGACTTCATCTTGGAAAGTTGTATCTACCATTACTGAAATAGATGGAACTGCAGTGATGTGCTTGCCAATGTGACTGTTACACTTTTTGCAATCTGTCCTACCTCTGAATTTAAAAAATATACTTGCCCCTTAGACTTGGATGAAGAAATATTCCTCTACAATAAATTGTTCTTGCTTGTTCCTACAATAGTCAGCTTGACGCCACAGCTCCTCCCTTCATATCAGTAAATGCCATACCTCAGATTTGCTTTGTTTCTTTAGCTAGTGACAAGCAATGGGGAAATATATAATGCAATGCTGACTTTTCAAATGTTGCTTTAATTGTTGCTTCTTCTAACACCTTGTAAAGAACTGCAAGAGACAAAGCTTATTTCTGCATTGCATCGTCTTTGTGGGTGATAGCAACATTAATTTCGTATCTATTCATAGAATTCTATACAGCATTCATATTACTCTCCTTTTTGCTCTAAGTGAAAATGTCCTAGCCATGCTGCTAAATTTTCTTCAGGATATGCTCTAAATCCCTGAAATTTAGAGCCTTTCCATCTATTGCTCAGGATTCTATGTTAGTTTTCAAAGACCAAAGAACAGAGTACTACTGAAGAAGGGAGGCAGGAGCAAATTAGCACATTCTTTTCTAATGCCTTTCAAGAAATTTCTCCACATTTGTCAGTGGATGAAAACTCCCATAGAGATCATCATACACCTATGAATTGTTTGATGTTTTGTAAGAAATTATCCTAGATGATCAACAAAAGCAAATTCACTTATCAGCTGCATGATGCTGGTGAATTCCTGTAGAGTTAGACAATTCATTGCTTTTATGAATGCTATTTTATGTCTTGTCATTTGTCTTTGAACAGCGAGTCATTCTGTAGGAGACAAATTTGTGCGTTCCTCTTTTATGCTTCTTAACGTTTTCACTTTCTAGAAAACCAGTAAGTACATGGGAGTGGTATCACTCCTATTTGCATCTTCTTTCTATTACTGTTTGTTTGCTGGATGGTACAAAGTGGAACACATACTTGGGGATTTCTTTATACTTTGTGACTGTGATGTGACGGTATTGTCATAAAGAATTGAATTAATACAAAGACCCATACTTTTCTATGTGGTGTGGGTATAAGGAGATTTTGACGAAAATCTAATCAGTTTTATAAGAGAAAGCATTTAGTTCTGAAATAAATTTCACGGTATCTAAACTCTGTTCACTACATCACTTGACCATGATGTCCTGCTTTACTCTCCCTTTATTATAGCACTTGTGGCTCCTACATTGGTGTTCCGGAATTACTATTCTGTCCTCTTTCCCAAACTGCATTCTATCTTGTACCTGTTTGTCAAAAGGATAAGGATCTTGTAAGCCCTTCTGTGTCACTACCAGGCGTTAAAAATACATCAATTCCTCTTTGAAGAGGGACCTCTTCTTATCATTACCAGCTCATTTTTATACTGTGTTAACTACTGTCCCAAAAATATTTACTGGCAACAAGCTAATCATGCCTAAGTGCATGAATAGTTGGAACTTTGGAATTTAATTTTTTTAAACTATTTTATTTTGTGTTCTTAGTGTATTTGGTTTTTTTAAGCAACTATGAGTTGAAATTTTGCTTGAGATGCTGGTGTGTTAAGAGCACCATTGTGAAAGAGAGAGGGCTATGGCACATGGAAGATTTCAATGGCTATAAAACTGTTGTACTTCTGGTTCAAACAAACCATCTTAACAAGGCCAAGCAGGGAAACATAGTGTCAACAAGCTCTGGAACACAGCAGCTTGGGAGAGCAGAGGGAGTTTATCTCCTAATTCATAAGCTAAAACACACGACAAAGCAAAACATTCTACTCTAGTTCCTGAGGGTGTGCAGGGGTTGAAAAGGGATGAAAAGGAATTAAGGGTGATTTTCAGAAAGGAAAAATGCTTATTCACACTATGCGAGGAAAATACATTGCAAACATCTTTTGAGACAAAGGAAACTGTCATCAATTAAATAGCAATGTCACTGTGATGTTTATGTATATGTATGTGTATCCATGCATTCATACATAATATAGATACACATAAGCATACACACACAGGTATATACGTATGTATATCATATCACTAAGATATATCTGAAGATCTAACCATCCAGAAATCTCAAAGTATCATGCAAATGTTAGCCAGAGTAATCCCGTGAGATCATTTTACCAATGAGGAAATTAAGCTACAAAGAGGTTAACAATCTTCCACATGTCGACAAAAATCAAGTGTAAGTTTAGTCCTTGTTATTAATAAACATAACAAAGCTATCATCATCTATTGCTGGTGAAGAATTGTGCTGTAGGAATGAAGGGAAAGAGGGAAGCTACTTCAGGATGGGAAAGACCACAGAACAAAAGCTTTATTCTAAAATGCTTTTAGGAATAGAAAATAAAGTGAGCCAAGATGTGCTGACTAGAAATTACTTAGTGCCAAAAGATTAAAAAAAAAAAGAGAGAAAAAAGGAAAACACAAGAAAGAAAACATGGTGAAAAAAATTCTTCACATTCGACAGGGTCACTGTATCTTTACTTTCTTTTAACCTCGTCACAGTTTTTTAATGTCATGGTGAATTAACTGTTTGACATATGAATCCAAAGTTATCAGGACAAATAATATGCAAACAAATGGTGTCACTGGAGTTTTCTATTCACTTGCTTTTCTGTGTCAACTCTTTGTACAAAAGTGAGGCATCTATCATGTCAAGGGTGAGCTGGATCCAAGGCTGGGAATTATTTGGCCTTGAAATATTAATTGCAATCACAAGAGAACACCACAGCCTTCTAGTTTCTGAAGCTGTGCTTGTATAAGGGCTCTAGAACACCATTTTTATGCACAGTGATGTGCATTTGTGTTTAAGGCAGATACTGGTCTGACCTTGCTTGCACCTTTGCATGGAGGGAATTCCGGGTAGAGGACTGTAGTGCAGCTCCATCATACAGTGAAAGGGTTTGACCATGTTATACTTTCTGCTGCTCAAGTTTAGGCTAGATGAATAAGACAGGATTAGAAATAAGATGTGTATTGGACTTGCTCCCTTGAAAGGCATATGTAGAACACATCAAAGTTTTTGCCTGTGTCTGCCAGAAAACCCAGTCAGTTCAATCCAGTCTAGCTGCCAGCAGTCCCACTCCCAGGTTAATGTGCTCCTTTTTTGTACTGTGATGACACTGGGAAACTTATTTTGCCGTTTCTTTTTCCTGAGCTAAATGGAGCTGCTCTATAATTTTCTGATCTGTGAAAGAGTGGGAGGAACCAGGGGATTAAATGAATCCTTGGTGACACTTGTGGGAGAGATTTTTGCAAGCATATGAGAAGAACAGAGAAAGGTTTGAGTTTTCTCTGCCATGGACTTGGAGTTCTTTAGAAAACTAAATCAAAATCCAAGTTCGTCTATTAATTTAAGCTCTTATTGAGACAGTGCCTGGTTGGCATATATATTCCAAATCTTTTGCCTATAATTTCCTCAGGTTCTTTCTAAATTGAACAATTAGACTTTAAACTGAAAACTTAAGCTTCTTAGACTATTTATATTTGTGTCCTTCTTTGGGCATACATCCAGCCACATAAAATAAACTCTCTATTTCTTTCCTTCATATGATCTGCATTTGAAGGAGCAGAGTAGACTCCTTCTTCTGTGATCTGTCAAGCATTTCTCAATGATCATTTCTGCTCTTGTGTGCAGAAATGGGGCCAGTTTATGTCACAAAATCAGGAATTCCTGGCAAACACATCTATTACTTTCTGACCTAGCATGGCTTTTGTCTTTTCAGATCGTGTTTGTTTTGACCATTTCTGACTTTCTTTGTGTTTCTAACAATAATATTCCAGTGTTACTCTTGCCTTTTAATATATACACGTGGTGCTTGATTATGTGGTCACTTACCACTTCCTTTTTAGGATATCATGCCACAGTCTCTGAGATTTCATATCCCAGACCTAAAAAACCCTCATACACTTGGTTAAATTATGTGAGACAATTTAGGATTATAGGATAATTCAGGTTGTGGGGGACCTCTGGAGGTCTCTGGTCCAATGTGATGTTCACAGCAGGGTCAGCTCTGAGGTCAGAGCAGGATGCTCAAGGCTTCATTCAATTAGGTTTGAAACCCACCAGGGATTGAGGCAGCACAACTTCAAAACCCGACAGCATATAAAGCAAATCGGATCAGAAGTGTACATTTTTGCAAGACTAGTGTTACAGACAGAGGTGCATTGTGTTTTGGGATGTCATATTGTAAATACTACTAAACTAAACCATGCTTGGAAGTTGTGTGTTGGAAATGTTCAATGAAATGTATGAATGAGTAAAAGCTAATTAAGCTTGCAGATTACCTTTAACAGAAAGGCCTCATATAAAAACAGCTTTTTGACAACACATGCACTTAAGACATCAAATTTTTTTCTATACTGCTCTGTCTCTGAGGCAGCTGAGTTGTTCTAACATCTCACTATCATTGCAATGAGTAGGTCTCATCCTCCCACTCTTGTTTCATTTCCTTTCATTTTTCTGCATCTAGCTGTTTAATTCCAACACTCTCACATACTCACTCCAGAACATTCCAACAAGTTAATTTAGTTAATGATATACTCTCTCACCCCCACCAAGTCAGTTTTCTGCAGATTTAGTGAGCTGAACTTACTCATGCACATGGACAGCAAAAGGAAGAATGAGGTATAGAGAGGATAAGGCTGCTCGTTTCCACAACACCATGATATTAGATTGCTCATCTCGTGGCAATCTCCACCTCAATAACCCTTTATTTTTATTTTTAAATAAGTTTTTAATAAAACCTTTTACATAATTCAAAACAGTATTTAAATTAGATTAAATGGAATAAGGTCTACAAATATTCATTTTGAATCCAGCACTGTTGCCAGTGTGATTTCCAGTAAAACTCAGGTTTCATTTTTGCTGTGTTTTAAAAATGCCACTGGTATGTATGTGCGCACATGTGCACACCTTTGTGAGCACCATATGCATAAAAAGGACCATACATGCATGAACAGTCTGTGGAATTTTCCAAATACTTTGACACTGTGATTATGCCCTGATCCAGCTGTACGAAGGGTACAGCAATAGCTGTGGTGTATGTCTTAGAAACCTTATAAACTTCTTGAAATACCACTGGATGATAGACCCTGCAGTCTGGAATTCAACTCAGCAAAATACACAGAATTATCATACTAAAATAAATGGACTGTAAAATATTGGGTATTGGGGGTGGAATTTAACATATGTTGTACACAAACTGAAGGAAAATTTGCTCAGTAATTCTGAGGACTAATTCCATAATTAAGGACTAGTATAATTAAAAATGTTCATGGCACAGAGCTAAAACTGTGCATTCTGACTATTGAATACTTAACCATGGTACCATAATATTCTCCTAAGTATAGATTTTGAGCAGAATAAAAAGAAAATCCTCAATGCTGCAAAATAGTTATCTCAAATAGTTATCAATTGGGAGCTGCACACTCTTAGTTAGAAACTGTATTCAGATTGAAAAGCCAAATAAGGAGAGACCTTTATGTCAAAATCAGAAGCAGAACAGAAAAAAAAAAAATCAGCTGGAAATGCTTTCTTACTGTGTGTTTTTCACTCTCTTCATTTTCCTCACATAAGGAACTAACTTTTTTACCTCTCTGTCGAGAACCAAAAGCTTAAAATCTCTCAAATAACTGAGGATTTAAAGGTAAGAGAGCATATTTTAATACTGAAATACTTGAGGTCTGCTTCAGCTGATACATCCAAACCAATTCCAAACCTATCAACAATGGCACATAATTAATGAATTATGAAGCAGTTCTAGCTCATTTGTTGGTTCCAGATGCAGGGAGTCCGTTGTGATTTTTTAAGTTCAATGAGTCACTTATTTAATCATGCTTTTAACTAGATCATTAATTGCAATTTGTTTCATTGTTGTTGAAAATTGTTCTCATACAATATCATTAAGTGTTAGAAAATAAAATGAGTGATTTCCTAACTTACAGTAGGAAAGTATGTTTAAAGATTCTCATTTTTTTTAAACTTCAGTCCATTTCCAATCAAAAATAGTAATATCAATAGAAATCTTTACTTTTCTTGTCATCCAGTATTCTTTTCCCATACTTAAAGGTACCAAGTGAGAGATACTAGGCAACTGAAGATGAATATCTGATTATCTTCTTCTGTCATTGTTTCCCTGATGGAAAAGAAAATATCTTTGTGACAGAGCATAATTATAGCAAAAATAGGAATTAATTTCATGAACAGTCAGTAAGCTGCTTTTGCCCATTTTGCTCTCATTGGTTTACTTCCTTGAGCCAGTGGGAAAGCGAAGATTTGTAACGAGGTGATGAAGTTGGGAAGACTGCATCGGTAGACACCACAATCTAAACAAAACCATCAAATATATGCCTGCATTTATCAGCCAGCTATCAGGCACAGGACTAGGCGAGCAGTAGCCCCCGTCAGGACAGCTCCTGCCATCTAGGCGGTGTGAGGAGCCCTCTCCTGCACCACCCTGCCGCTCAGCCCTGCCAGGTGCTGCCCTGGCCAGGAGCACGGGCAGCTTGCGCCCACGGTGCTCTGGGGGACTCCGTCCTTGTCAGCTGCAGAGCTGCCTTGCGTGATTAAAAGAGGATATATGGGCCAAGGACGCTTCTTCTTTTCTCTCATTTGAATTGAAAACGTCTTCACAGGTCTGTTTGCAAGACAGGTGAGACTTTTGCGAGAGCCCCCAAATGTAGTCTCATGCAGGAGGCCAAAGTGGTGGCAGAGCAGCGGCCGAGAGCTTGGAGCCACATGGCAGAGCAGTGCTGTGCACAAAGCAGCGATTTAGGAAGAGGGAGACGTGTGCAGGCACACCATCCAGCGTAATCTGCTCCAGTAAAAAATTATTCCTGATCCAAACAGAACTAAAACGTCCACATTTGCACAAGGCGCTGTAGCCAGTTTGCTCCAGGGTAAATTGCCTGTAGAGGTGAATCCCAGCTCAGGGATTTCGTGAGAGTCTGCTGCTTGCTGTGCCTAAACTCACAGTGTCAGCAGCTTTTAATCATATTAGCTGAGGAATTAGTGCATGTCTCAATGCAATCTGCATCATCCACCGTAAAGAAATCATCATGAATGTGTAGTTTATTCTTTAAGGGAAAGATGGAGCGACAGAAGGGATCAGTCCGCAGCAACTTAGAGTCCCGTGTCATTTCATCACAAAGTCAATAGCTCTCTTCATCCGAGGGTGAGAATGCTGGAAAAACAAACTGCTTTCTGTTCTGTAGCGACGCCTGAAAGAGCTTGCGCTGCAGTAATCCCAAATCCAGGGGCAATCTATTAAGAACTCAGCACCACCGACCCTGAGAATCAACTGATAAGCACATTCTCCCCCCTCCTCCCCCGCTTTTTTTTTTTTTTTTTTAACTAATCCTCTTAAAGATTGTGCTAAGTAATGAAAGGATGGGATGAAAGAGGCCTTTTTCATTACTACCACATAAACCGCTTGTGTAAATGTTTCATTAACACACTGCTTGACCAGTGTTTGGTTCTCCCCGCCCCCACCGCCGCTATGGTTCTGCCGCAGCCTGCGAGGAGAAATGTGTGATTTACACATGTTTAAGAGAAACATTCCCACACTTGAATGCTGCACTATTCTTTAGAGAAGGAGAGACCTACAAAAAAACCATTGTGGAGGACATTTTAATTTACAATTCTTTTTTTCATATGTGCTTAAAAAGATCTGTTACTTCCAACTACACAGGGATTTTGCTTTATAGTTTTGTCAGGTTCCTCTAATATACGTTTGTCTCTTGCAAGCACCCTCAGGCAAGACGACATTTATTAAACATGATGGGTTTGAAGAGATATTTATAAGTTTTTATTTTCTTGGAGAAAAAGGCAAAGGGTTTCAAGGGAGGTTTACCCTTTTGTATGCTGAAATACAGGCAATACGTTACCTTTTAACCCCATGGGTACAGTCAACTTCTCCAGAGCAGTGTAGAGAGAGAAAAAGGTTTTAAATTGTCAGGTTAAGGCATACAGCATGTATTTGAACGATGTTTTTGAGGCAATTTTGCAGTATTTCCTGCTCGTCTTATGACTGTACACATGAGGTTGTCTGTCCTGCAGCTAATCCTGTATACTGACCTTTTTCATTATATTATTGAGACAGAAATTATTTTTTACATAGTTGTTATTTCTGTAGAAATAAACAGCACCTACAGCATGCACTGCTTTCATGCTAACAACATCTGACACATAGGGCAGCTAGACCTGGCACATCAACATCAATGTCAAGTAATTCTGTTAAAACCAATGCTGTTACTCATGGAAAGATTTGCTGGAATTTCACTAGGTTTATACAGATGCCATCAGGAGTGGATCTGGCACATGTTGAGTAACATTTGCATTAAAAAAAAAAAAATGCAAATAAAAACATTTTCTCTTTAAACCAGGCTTTACTTACTAAGGAAAATGAGAAAATAACAGATCTGTTATCACAATCATCTCTCTTCTTTTCAGATAAAATATGTGAAAATGTTATTATAATTGTATTCTACTGCCACTACCTTTACCTGAAATTACAAAAATAAATGGAAAATGGAACTAAAATGCAGCCTTTATGCTGCAATCAGGTGTTTATTTTCAACCCCATTTTGTTGCATTAAAAGTAACCCTTGCATTGCTACGAATTTGACAGTTCCTATGGTTAGTAAAAGATCCACATTTCGTTTGGTATGTGCAAGCTTGTTTGCCACCATGACCATGATCTGGTTTCAAAGTGAATAGATGCATTTGGATCTACAGTCCCTCCAGGGGTAAATGCTTAAATGTATTCAACCTTCGCAAGAGCTGAAAACATCAATACCTTCATAAAGCCACTTTGATTTTTATTGACTAAAGTTGCGATGCTAATTCACATACATCATTGTATACTTCACTGAGCTTTTAACATGGTACTTGATTTATAGAAAGAGTGATTCAATTTCTACAAAGAAATGATAGGGTAAGATATGCCTCAGATTCTTTCTTTACCTCAGAAATGGAGGAAGTCAAAGGAAGACTGCTATTGCAACACAAAAATTGCTCAATAAATGCTCATGTGCACTACATATTTTACTTGCTTGGTAAGAGCTAATAGCAATGTAGATGTGTCAGATAAGGGACAATCAATTATCTAAGCATGTTGCTAATGTGACTGCAGCAAAACCATTGGATTATTTCTCACCAGAAAGTGTCTCTGAAGTGTGTTTCTCCTTCTGTACGGTGTATATGTTATAAGGAGGAAACATTTTTTTAATACTTTTTTCTTTTTTTAATATTATTTTTCATTAGGAAAGCATAATCATTGATCCCCTACAGGAAGCCTTTAAAGCACATTGGTAAACCCACATAAATAGCACAAATATCCCCACACAAAAAATTGGAGTGCTTACATTTGGTATGAGTTTGCAATGTGTGTTTGATGTTACACCAAACACAGGCTTAAAAATGTCTTCTGTAGATCATTAACTTTAAGCAGTTACAAACTGAGAGTAATAAACAAAAGTTTAGTCCAATAAACTGAAAGAAAATCTCAGTTACTTTGTTTGTATTCTTATTTGAGTTTTTTCACAATGAGAACAATCATCATCAGAATGATCTCCTCAGGAAGTGGTGAATTTCCCCAGTGCTGGGCACTTTTAAAGATTCAGCTGAACAGTGTTCTTGTCTAGAGCACATTTTTGCCAAGTAAGGTTGAAGCAGATGGTCCTTGAGGTCCCTTTCCAACCTGGTATTCTATGATTCTGTAATTTTATGATTGTACATCTTAGTAAAGTTTTCCTGAACTATACTCCTTCAAAATTTTCCTGGTCTGAAGCCAGATCCAATAAATGCATATATACACTCTCTGACAGAAACAGCTCTGTTGAATGAAGCACAATCAAAACTACGCAGTTTTATACCCAGGAGTTTGAAAACTCATGCTTGGACTCATCATTTGGACCTCAGTGAGGGTAGGAATTTTCTCCTCCCCATTGTCATTGGTAGCACACTATCTTGGTGCAACCTTTAGCATAAAAAGCCCAAAATACTGCAAAGTTACCCCATAGCTCTGGGGGATCTGAGGACATGCCTTGGGAATAGCACATTTCTCATCAGTGAATTTCCTATCCATCACTTTCAGGGGAGAAAGAACATTGAATATTGAAGCCATAAGGCAATCTTTTGTAGAATTTATAAGCTGTATAACTTTTGCAGGGGACAGCTGAGTTTATTTAGGGGCTGAAATTGAAGGCTTGGGTCTTAGTGATGGTACTGACACAAAAGCAAAGCAAGAAAATGAAAAGCTGTAAAGCAGTTACCTTGTCAAGATGGTATTTGCTGGATTAAGCTGTTCATAAACACAACGTTTTTGCAGCTACAAGAGAAGTCACTTTTACAGGGAGATAAACTTAGAAAGCTTAGGCATACTAGAGATGCCATCAGCATCTCACAGTTAATTAAAGGAGTGAGTAGAAAGCATCAAGGCTTGCCCCCCTCTGCATGAATAATTCACCGCCTGTATCCTTTATTAAAGCCAGTTACTTCACCACAATGATTTCCAGCCTGCGATGCACTGGTCTCAGAAATGAGAGATAAATTGCAACAAGGCCTGCAGCTATATTAATAAATTGAAATGAACACTTATTTGCTCATCTAATTAGAACTGTAGTTTTTTCCAAATGGTGTAGCAATGCATTACCTTGGCAGCCAATACCTGCTGCAAGAAATAATTAACGGAAACACTTTCCTAGGAAATTCATTGAAGGCAAGAGTTTTCCTCCTGAGTTTTTTTTTTCTTTCAACTATTTGTATTTAGCTATTTTACAGTAGAGATTTGTTGTGGATTTTGCACTGCTAAAGAGAAGGAAATTTTTGTGTTTGAAGTGCCTGTAAGTATTCATAAACTTGCAAATAAAATATGAATGCACAAAACTACTTTCACCAACTCTCTTTTAAAGGTGTAACAATATGATATACACTTTGAACAGTATTTGAAGAATATCATTTTTTCAAAGGTTTGGTTAATGTCACAGCCAAATAAGGTGCTTCAAAACTAATAATTTGCTGATTTTCCAGCTGTATTTGCCTTATAAAGTGTATCACCTCTGTCTGCAAATCTCATCTTGAAGTCACTAATTTTGCCCCTTTTTACTTTCAAATATGTTTGCTTACATTACCAGTTAGAAAAACACACTGTCAAATTTTTATATCAGTGTGGATTTGGCTATGAAAGTAACAGAACTACAATATCTCTTTCTCTGTAGGTGCAGTTTGAATTATCAAAATTTTAGTATTTCCACTCTTCAGCCACTCAGAGTAGAACAATGTCCAGGTCTCTGCAATAAGTTTGCAGATTTATGGTTGTCAGTGCCATCTTTTGTTATCACTGGTGCCAACCTGCAAATTTAGTCCTCTCATCTTCTCCTTCCCAGAGCAGTAGGCCAACAAGAACTTTCCTGAATTTGGCTGGAAAATGACATTTGAACCAAAGGGTTCTGATAATGTGTGTCAGTGTGTGCATATAGGTATTGACAGAGATTTTTCCCTATAGGTTTCCACAGATACCTCAATAGATGTAAAACAGTGAAGCATATGGGAATAGATCAAATGATACAAAGCCCAGCTATTACTCAGACACATATCACCACAAGGAAAGATGCCCCAGAGCAACAGTGTCCTCAACACAGTTTCAGCAATGCTTGGCAGTGGTGCATAGCCATGGGTCAACACTGGGAATGGCTTAGATTATAGAATAGGTAGAAAATGGAGATTGCTGATCAAAGGAAGGATCTTTTCAAGCAGAATAATTTTATTTTCCTTCTTATTTTTCTAAATAACATTAATTTGTCAGCTACATATGACCACTAGAAATGTTACTTCAAAAAAAAGCTGAAATTTTCTGTAGTAAATTTGATAGATTTTTTGAATAATCACTAAATGGTTTTAGGGCAATAATTAATCCATGGATATGGAATTAGACAGCATGGCTGAGTTTGAGCTTGCAATTGTTTTTATTTGGGGATTCAGGCACATAAAGAGACTTGAATGTGCAGTCTGCTTCCTTCTGGCATGCATTCATCCAGTATGGGAATGCAAAGCTTGTGTGTTTAAAGAAGCATGTCAAAACTGCTTTGTAAAGAGGGGGGTAAAAAGCCCCAGTCCAAGTGACAGGCCTAAGTTTAGTGTGCTAATCATATTCATTCTTCTTGTAACCGAAGGAGCTCCACTGTAGAACTTAAATGAAATGAATGGTGTTTCAGACACGCGGTTAGTGATTTTATATGGTCAGTGTCATTTTTCTTCTTCTGGGAATTCAATTTGTTCCTATTATGCCAAGGTCACAGATTGGGAAATCTCAGACAACATTAGTTCTCTGCCTTTGATGCAAAGGGTCAGTGGATTAGTACAAAGGAGCATTAATCCAGTGTGCTGGATCACCAAATTATATTTAAGTCATTTTTAATGAATGACTAGGAGTTCCTATTAGTTTTCTTGAAGAAAATAGAAGCAAGCCTACAAACAACTGCTTCATAAATGAATATTCAAGGAAAAGTATGACTTCAATGTCAGCTCTAATTGCTAGTTTTACCTTATTAGTAGAAGCTTTCTGTAGCTGAATTTGACATACATTTGTTTGCACACTGTTATTAGTCAAGACTCAGTGAAGTTGTGTAATTAACACCTCCACATTATCTCATGCAGTGAAAGCAAAGAGTAAAACAGATGACTCACTTTGTTTCAGCTTTGCTCTTGTTTTCTGATACAGAAGTACTTAAGAAGCGTGAGCTCATCAGAATGACATATGGAGTCAACAGAAAGCATAAAAGGGTTTTCAGGAGGGAGTTCATCAAAGCCCATTAAGAGCTAAGCAGTAAGGCCTCACCAAGTCACTGTGATACCGCACACCAGTGGGGTAACAATTTACCAGTCTGGGTGTGCTGGTGTCAGACTTGGAGTCTGACTCTGCTGATGTCAGTCAAAAGACACTGCGTCTGCTTGCGTAGCTAATTCCCTACCCAACACAGGGAAAGGCCGTACCCATGCAGTCATTCTCTCCTGTGCGTGACAGTGCCCACATTAAGGAAATTGTACATTTTAAGCCATCGATTGCACAGCATGTGCATGTTGTGAAGTCATGTTATGGGTATCAGCATCAACTATGACATGGAAAATGCCTAAGTTTTACATAAGAATTTTCCATGTTTATCATTCATGTATTATTTGGGGTTAGAACCCTTCACCATTTTCAGGTGTAAGCTCCTCACCAAAAGTCTAATATTCTTAAATACTGTTTCACAAATGGCCATAGGACAAATTCACCACATTGCAGGAACATGCACTTTAAATGAAGACATGATTTTCTAAGCATCTGGTCTCAGGAAAACCATCTTTCTAGGTGACATTTAACTCCGGTAATTTGTCTGCTGAAATTTGATGCTGTGTATAAAGAACTGCTCCTTTTTTTCCTCTTTTTTGCAACATTGTAATCAATGGAAAACAAAAAATGCAGCCCTCCAAATGGGAGAAAGCCCCACAATCCAAGATGGCTACAAGAATATTTTATTTCAACCTCTCAGTGCAGCCATTCATTTAACAAGTATTCCCAAAGCAATATGAAATCCAGTCATTAAATTATTATTGAGAGCTCAGCTGACTTTAATACTGAGATAATAGCAACCTTGTTTACTGGATGGAAGCTGGCCAAGAGCATTTGAAGAATTAACACGCAAGTGAAATTTCCCACAATTATGAAATAGCCATTAGAAAAGGAAATGACTGAGTGCAATCGAATCCCTCAGAGCTGCTGTCTTTGGTTGCAAGTATTTGCAGTGCTGATAACAAAGCCCCACAATTTGCTACCGTTTGCGTCACTACCACTTTTAACTACCCCAAGTGCTCTTGCTTTATTATTTTGCTACTCAAGAATAACTATCTTAAGTGACTGGGTCACAAATGTTATCGTATTACAGTGATTTGGAGAATTATTAAAGATGGGTCACTTCATTACTGAGATCCCAGAGGTGCTGTACGTAGCAGAGCTGTATTAGTTAAGTTCAGTGGAATCTGGCAGGGGCTTATGCGTGACTGGGGCTATCTGTCCTTTACCTCAAGACTAACAATGCTGCTGCTGATGCACTTTTTAAGTACATACCGCTGTGAGTGTCCAGCCAAGCTAAAATGGGTTTGTGAAAAAGTCAGTGGGCCACTGCAGGTTCTTCAGCTTTGTTTGCAATAGGTCATAGCACAGTGTAGCTTGTCCTGAAATAGCATCCTGCAATGGTTTGTAACCTTCAAACAGGATTTCTAATATTAGCGTTGCTTCTCACTCTGGGCACTGTCCCAGTGACTACAGACATCCAGAATGAAGTTATACACTAATCTAATTAAAACATTTCTAGAGGGTATAGGCAGTAGTCTGGGACACTCTCATATTCCAGAAATACTCCTGAGAGAAATGTTGCTGAACTGGTTTCAGAGGAAGTACGTTCTCTTGTTTGATTTTTCCAAGACTGAAAAGAACCGAGTACAAATGCCAGCCAAAGAAATTACTCACGCAGGCGTTTTGCTCTCTCCCTTA
Organism: Corvus kubaryi; assembly: GCF_017639235.1. Classification (NCBI taxonomy): domain Eukaryota; kingdom Metazoa; phylum Chordata; class Aves; order Passeriformes; family Corvidae; genus Corvus; species Corvus kubaryi. The sequence continues at coordinate 691,965 of NW_024582075.1, forward strand.
GACTTGATGTACTAGTGGACTCCAGAAAATCTGCAGTGAGGGAAAAACAATGAGTACAGCTGCTTCAGCAGAAGACTAAAGGATGGACATATTCGTTTACACATGGTGGAGATTATCTTGGCTTGATTAGGAAATTACCACCAGAGTAAACTACCATTTAGTTTTATGTTCTCTGTGTTTGTACTGGCTGACACACCAGTTTCCTGCTATTCCCTACAGAAACAAAGATAAGCCTTTCAGGTGAAGCAAGTCTATCTTTGTATCATAGGTAAGACAGATGGTGGGCAGGTTCCTCCTCTCATCACCACGAAGATGTACAACCAGCTGTTACGCTCACAGCAGATCCCTGGCCCACCTCCATCATAAGGACCCCTTATGTTATTTATGTGTTCCACCAGCTCCCAGTACTTCTGTGGAAAGGGCTAAGGCTGTATAGCATACACACTGTTTGAGGGGCCATGCCAGTTAAAAGCCAAATTATACCTTTTTATTTACAATATCATGCTGTGTCTGGAACAGAAACCCTTTCATATTTGGTGCTATTATTAATGCACAAGCTGTTACAGACTATCTAGTAAGAAGCTTGTTTGACATTTCAAATACCTGAATATTAATATTGGTAGCATTGGTTGTTACAAATAGCTTACGCCCATTTGGTTAGTTAACCCGCAGAAGAAACCTGGTAAATTAAATTTAAAACCTGGTAATTAAGTATGGTAACAAATGTTTTTCAGTGATGTTATTGCTACCATAAACTTAATCAATGGCTCATAAGCAGCAGCCTCTGGTTTCAAGTTCTGACTAATGACAAATTAACTATTTCTTAGTATTTAATGAAGACTTTTCACCAATCTGCATATAGAACATGATTTCCTCTGCTGGCAATTAACACTGTCTCCTGAGTGCTAAGTCCATATATTCATACCAAAATGCTTATTGTCAGAGATGAATAGCAGCAAATTTAACACCATTTCACTAGAGATTTATGGGGTTTTTTTATTTTAAACTGGCTACTTATAGCAACCAAAACAAGTTTTAAAGAATAGAAAGTCTGGCTATTTAATGGCCTATTGTTTGCTGAGTTATATCAATTATACTGTTGAATTTCACTCCCTTTTTTTTTTTTTTAAATGCACTCAGATCTCAAAAGCAAGAGTCTGGAGGTAGTTAATGATCTACAAAAGTGAAAAGGGTAGGAATGAAGGTGGGATTTGTTTGATTTTTCTAAAAGCTAACTGGAGTTGGTTGGGAAAAAAACACCGGAGAGCACTAATAAATATATGCCTTGTAATAGTAAAAGGAAAAAGGTACACCTAACCTTTCTAAATAGCCTAAGGGCAGAGGTTTGCTTTTCAATGAAAAGGTCATCTAGAATGAATTAAAGCCATTTTCCTGCTGTGGTCCAAGCATGTGGCTTCACTTTGAAGGTTAGAATGAAGTTGTTCTTACCCATGTATCTTGCAGATGCAGTTTTAAAAAGTGTATTGGAAAAAGCTGTCATAAGTTTTCAGTCTGTCCAGGGAAACAAAAATTCTGATAATTAATGTATTGCCTGCCAACATGAATCTTCTAATTTGCTATTAAAGGTAAAATACTTTTATGAGTTAGTTATTTTGTGCTCTTTTAGTGACACTCTTCTGTCAATTAATACTTCTTATATTTAGTATTTTTCATAATTTTTCTATGTTAAACACTTTAGTTGATAAGTCCACCTGAATGGAGTCATCCCAGAAAATAGAACAGAAAGAATTTTGTGCTACCAGCATGACAAGTGGAGACAGTGGGACAGCACATGCGAGAGAGAAGACTTCTATACACCAAACTAAAATCTATTCAGACAAATTACAGAATGCACTGTTTAAGTTGTAAGGCTTTGTTTACAAAAATGTCATTTTTCCAAAGGTCTTACTCGAAAGACCATCCACAAGGACATATACTCAGGAAACTAAATCAACCAAACATAAAAAAATAGTACTTTGCCTTTCACATGGTTTAAAGACATAATTAAAATTTCCCAAAGAGATTTCATTGTCATCAAGGATAATCAGATAAAAAGCATAGAAGAGGCATCAACTATCATCAAAATTTCTCAGGAGATCTTTACAAAGCATTCCAACAGCCTTTACCCTTCTTCCTCTTTTACCTGCTGTGGCATCAACTGAAATAGTTACCAACAGTTTGTTTTGCATTCATCAAAATATTCATAAGGAAAATGACTGGTTTTTTCTTTCTCAAGCAGCATCAAAGGAATGCTAGAAGCACACACCCATGGCTGAGACAACATGAGTTCTTGAGTGCTCAAGAAAGTAATGCCCAAGCTGAGTTCAAGGCTTGGAGTATAAGGATGGGAGAACATAAATTCCCGCCTCTCCTAAAATCTCTTATGACAGATAGTCTCACATACACATCATGGGTTTCAGGTGTGCAAGGGAGGAATGCTGATGGAGAGGTGGGAATCTGCTGACTGACTGAGCATGGCACCTGTATCCACTGTGATTTTGGTGGAACACATGACGTTAAGATTGCAATGATAAAAGCAGCTTCGGGAGTAGACCTCTTCATACCTGTGGAATATGAGAAGTGTGACAAGTACCAATCACAACAGTGGGTAATTGTCTATTTGGAAAACTGTTAACTGCCTCTCTCCAAAATAATTTCTCTTTCTCCCTTTATTTCTTTTTTCCTTCTTTTTTGGAAATTTGCCCTTTCATAAAATATATGTCTGTGTGTTTTCATTCCAAAGCATTCCTCTGTTGTGGTTAGGTTCCACAGGAGGGTTCCAGCTTGTAAAGGTTAACTGTGCAGAAATCAAGGCTTTGTGCATTTTTGCAAAGGTCACACTCATCAGTAGTTCTGGGAGGACTGCTGGGAAGGGCTATAGTAAGTACCCAGTGATTGAACCACGGCTCCAGGTTTCATTTCCTTTAAGAATACTGTTACAATCACTGGTTGTGTCACTAAGAGATAAAGAGGCTGCTCAGTCACTTGAAATTCAATTTGTACATTACTCAAATCTGCTCCACCTCCTTCCTTCACGGTGCCTGGCAGCTGCTTGCTGGCACTCTGAATTTCAAAAGCCTGAGCTGCAGGAAGCGGTTTAATAAACGGGATAGGTTTTGATTAATGTAACAAACTGAAAATAGACAATGATGCAATGCGTATCTCAGCAAGAATCACAGACTTGGATCAAACCTTTGTGTGCTGAGGAAGGTTGCTGTGGCAGAGAGTTCAACCAGAAATGAATATTTATGTTTCAATAACACCTTGAAGGTTCAAAAACCACCAATATATAAGATTTAGACCTGTAATCCCGTTAAGTCTCTAAGCATCTCCTACAGGTGACTGCACAGTCATGAAGTTCAAGTCTAGATTAAGTATTTGACATTGACTGAGTTCCAGCAAGGGCACTGTGCACTTCACCACAATGTTCTTGTTTTATCTGGAAGACAGAAATGCTGTATTTCTTTCAGCATTAAGAATGTAAGCAATCATTTGCTGTGCTGTGTACAAAACAATGACTTATATTTGCCAAGATTCATTAGCAATTCACCATCCTAAAAAAAGCTGACATGTTTTGACATGGTTGCAGACAAGAACTCAGTACAGAGTTTACACTTAGCCAGTGCTGATCTGTGGCTTTAATGCTAGGAAACCTATTCTTTCCCAGTTCCTGCTCCCCCAAGCCACAGACATTCAGAGCACACAGAACTGGCATTATGTTAAAATTCCTCTTCAAAAACTTGCAGAATCACAGTTTCACAAAAACAACATTTCATCAAGCTACTAGGCAATGATGTCTCACAAAAGGAAGGAGCAAAGATTAATATATGTTTACTGGAAAGGTCTAGATTATGATGCTTTGACTCTGGTCATTTTTTCTTGAGGCCTTTCAATGAGATACAGAAAGAGGTTGAACCTGGAGAGACAGGTTGCTTCCAAAGGTGGTAGTGGATAAATATCAAGTCTTTGGGTTTGAGCACCATTCCTTTTGTAATTCCCCACTTTTTTTGTGAGAATATATTCTACGTTATGATTAATCAGAAAATCTTGGATTTATTTTTGGGTTTATTTTCTTAATGTGAAAATCTAATTATGCTCTCAGTTGCCTAATACAATGTTATGCAAGCTAAAATCTGCATCTGTTTCATTAACATGTCCAGAGAGTAAACTTTCGTGTGGACTGTTCTGTAGTATTACATGAGGTACCAATAAAAGCAGATTGGTTTCTTAATTGAAAAATTTTTGAAAATTATTGAAAATTGAAAACTATTACAAAATTTTATGGGATAGTTGCATTCTCATAATTATATAGTGTATGTTCATCTCACTGATATAAATTACTTTTTTTAACCACTACTTGTGAATAATTAAATAAACTCAAGTTCTGTAATGAAAACTTCTGATCCCAAAATCAGAGAATTTAATATTTCAGTGCATATAAGACATCTTGAAAATGTGTACTGGAAGTAGCATTGATGGTATATTCTGGCACACTGGGTTGTAGATTAGCAATGTTGGTTTTTTTAAAAATCTATCACGTTTAAAACGTCTTTCTGTGTATATTTACCTTCATTCTCAAAGTCAAATATCCTATGATCCTACAGTCTAATTTCATACATTTAATTTTATCCTTGCTTCATTTTTGTCTGGGTTATCTATGCTTCCTCTCCTCCTACCCACTGAAACCACTCCCCATATACTTCTGAGTCTATTGTTGTTCGTTTAAAATTTTAAAACCATGAAGACTATAAATCAATAAAATGTTAAGTCTCTGATAAATCTTATGCCACGAATAACAAACATTTTCAGTCAGCAGTTTGCAAACAAGCCATGGGCTAATATTTGCTTGTGTAAGGCATTTAGCACAGAGGCATAAAAGATATTTTGTAAAAATCAGGATTCATTTGCAAATTATTCCCATGCAGGGGAAAAAGATGGAATCACCATATATTTAATGCACAATTAATAACTAAACCAGCTCTTCTAAGGGTACCGAGGCTACCAAGATCCCTTACTTTTCCAGTGTTTGGGGTTTTTTGTTCACTTTGGGTTTGTTTTGTTTTTAATAATTAAAAACGGGGGAGAAAAACCCCCAAAAATTAAGTTATCCTGCTTAATTGTGACATGAATCAATAGTGTTACAGGTAACAAACAGAGGAGCAAAGTAATTCTGATGAATACACTTGGATTTGAAAATCAGTTTCAGAGCTGTTGAGGGTGAAACAAAAATGTGCATTCTGGTCTCATCAGAACTTCTACAGAAGTTGTTTGTTGGCTTGAGATAATTTTTTAGGGGTTTATTGAGAGAAGGTGAGGGAAGGGATAGATCTGTTTTCACCTCATTTGATATATCTTTGGTGTCAGTGTGACACACATTTCTCAGAGAAGCAGACTATTTTTCCTATGTCTCTGGGAGAAACGTGCTTTATCTGGGAACCTCTGTGGGAAAAGAAATGGAAAATAAAAGCATGGCTGTGGCCTGCTTTTCAGAATTCAGGAAGGAAGTAATTTCTTTCTGTTGATGCATAAACAAGAACAGTAGACAGAAAAGAAAAAGAATTGATGAGAAGGAGGAAAAAGGCAGTAAGAGAAATGTAAATAAAAGGTGTCTCAAAGAAAAGTATCGAGAGCTTCAATTTGGGATTGTATTTCTGTGTCGGTTTGATCCTGGTAGTTGAAACACTGATCTAAAGATTTATTTATGTATGTATATATGTATCTATACTTAATTTTCAGTGAAACATAAATAATGAGGAAGCATTCATTAAAATTTTCACAGTGGTAGGTATCTGCATGCAAATTGTGATTGTAGAAAAAAATTTAATGGATTTTAGAGATATCGTGAAAGGATACCTAGCAGGTTCTTGAAATGGTATCCGTGAATATAGGAGATGAGGTGTGGAAGTGAAGAAATTAAATTCACAATTTAGAAGTCCTAAAGGAAAGAAACAAAATGAATAATTGAGTCACCAGCAGTAACAGACGCGGGAGGATGAAAAGTGCTGATGTGCTTCACTTTGCCATGTCAAGGTTGTCCTAGTTTATAGCTTTTCTGTTACTTGAAGTCACAGGAGGAGGTTCAAGAGTGCAAAAAAGTGGCGTAGGCATGGACGTCAACCAGCTGAAAGAAGCTGGGCTGAGTTTGGCCTTAGTGTCTTTGTCAGTCTTCTATTTATGAAGGTCCCATCAGCGTGCATTTTGTGAGGTCAAATTTTCAATGATGGATGAATACAATTACATCAGTGAGCATAAAAGAAAACTTCTATTTAATCTGGCTGCTTGTAAAAAAATTTAAGAGTTTCTTTTTTACTAAGTCGTGTATTTTATTCCTTTCTATTGTAACTTTTTATATTTTGTGGTATGTGTTTTGAAGGTACTGCTATATACATGACAGGAATTATATTTGTTATACACACACCCCCCCATTGTGATAAAGTATGTAATTATGAAATATCAAAATTTCTCAAAGTGTTCACATTTTAAAGTGAGTGGATTTAATCCACTGATATAACAGACAGATGAAAAGTTCAGCTATTAATTGCATTCTGCTGCTTGACTGGTATTGAATGTTTCACCACCAATTGAGTTCTGTAAGATTCTTTCAGTGATTTATTGCATTTGCTTCAGATATAAAGCAGGTCTTTGCTCAAACATAGAAGGCTTTGCTGTCCTGTGAACTTCAACTGCTCTTGGTGTAACACTGAACAGCCAGGGGAAATGTTGCATTTGAAACACTCCTATTTTGTTTATTTTTCACTGTAATTATGACAAATATGAAACCATAATAATCAAAGAATAATACATATTAGTCTATTAGATAACACTTGTTTGCAGTGCATCCATTTCATCTACTGTACTTCCTGTTATATTTCAATTGATATTTCATCTTTCCAAATACTGAGTATTCAAACAACAATAGAGCCAGAGTAGTTTGGGTTTTTTTCCCCTTTCTGATACCAGGACTGCTGTCTGATCTTCGTATGCTTTAAAGCAGAATTCATTATCTTAATCTTGTTAGTGTTCTGAGGAACTTCTTTATACAGCTGCAGTTTAATGTTAGTTTGCAAGCATTATGTCTTAATATGAATGCCATCTGGTTCAGCTACATATATTTGTATAATGGCAATACCATGGAAAATCCTAGTTCAGAGTAAATGCATTAAATAAGATCAGAGTACTCCAGCAGGTCAAGGTCCTGCCTGTTGTCAAGCACCAGCCAGTGTTTGCAGCAGAATGTAACAGTTCTCTTGCATCTTTCTGTACAAATTTATTTAACTGAGTTTTATTCCAGGGGAAATAATATAAATTTTCATTAAAGAAAATACTGTATTATGACATCACTAAATGACTCATCTTCATTCACTTTTAAAATAGTTGATTTTTTGTCTGCAGTTGGAAGGTTGTAAGTTAAGAAAATATTTTTGCTGTCAAGAATGAAATATAGTTCATATATAAATAAAAAAATAAGTACATGTCTCTATCTAGGGAGAGTATGTATGTGTGTGTGCATGCATTTGTCATACCTGTAAATATGTAGGTATCTATGTGCAAGAACACATGCATGTTTTGGCAACCTCGAGAAATTCTCAATAGAAATTGCTTCTCCAAAGTAAAAGAAAAACAATTTGACTAACCGGCACATACTAAAATAAAATCCTTCATAACAGAAAAGTATTTTCTTGGAGTGATTCATATTCACACATCCTTCTGTGAGACTTTCATATATTTGGTGACATTGGGAAATGTCATTGAAGAAAAGGCATTTCAGTTTAGCCTTGAGCAAACATACACGTACTAGAAGAACTGTGCATATGTAAAGGCTTTTTCTTCTTCCAGAAGGGACCTGGTTTTGCTATATTCATAACTGAAGCTAAGCTTAGGCTAGTGAGGTGCTGCATGATAAGAACTTGGTTAGCACACACATTGAGCGGTCGAATGACTTGAATAACAAAATCCCCAGCAGTGTGTTTCAGTGTAAACTGCATTTGTACTCTGCAAGGAGATCAATGCTTCACCCTCATTGATTTTCTTCCGTGGCAGAAACAGGATTATGCATGATGTGAAACTGTATCCCCAGACATAGTCAATCTGATTTCCTAGTCAGCACTAAAAAGGCATAGTGTTGTCCTGAAAACATAAGGTTAGAGAAGTGTAACATATCAAATTTGTACTTCTGGCAAGCCTTCATGTTAAATAGATCCATCATAATATATCCTGGGTGTCATGCAATCCATTCTATAAAAATATTAGATTGGTGCTATAGAGTTCATATACATTTATATATATATTCCAAAAAAATGTGCAGAGATGCCAAAGAGAGAAATTGAAATGCATTTTATACACATCACTTTAAAATGTAGTATGGTTTTTCTGTGGTAGACTTCAGCTTTATTATAAACACATACAAAGAAATAATTTTGTCAAAAACTTCATAGCAGGAATGTAGTACACCTTCAGAACTTAAATAACCTTGTAATTTACAACGTATGCCAGTTTTCAAGAAGTAATAATTACAGTAAAATATATCAGCGGGAAATGACAGCTGACAGGATCTTTGTTCTGATCTGCAATTTCCCCTCGTTTGTAGCTTCTTAGAGAAGCCATGGGAACACTATCAAATACTGCTCCGCTTTACATCAGTTTGAACACAGCAGCGAATTGAATTAGCTCAGCTCAGACTTTTCCTAAGCTGTTTATTGGTGGACATAGGCAAAAAAGGAAACAGAGGAGCAAGATAGAGCAGTGATGGCTCAAACAAGAAAATTTTCTGTCCTCAGCTTCTGCCATTCCAGTCTTTGGAGACTCAAACACGACTCCCAGAAGCTGTAAGCTGCTTATGGAAAAGGGTCAAAATAATGCATGTCCTAGAAAGGCATGTGTGTACTTTATAGATGTTTACCTGGAAAATGAGCACTGCCTATATTTCGTAATTTCAGATCACAGTAATTTCTTTCTGTCCATGTTTATCCAGTGCTACCATCCAGCTAGGCATGTATGCACACCTACATCAGGTCTCACATCATGCAAATTTAGTAAGTGGCTATCAGGAAGTTTGAAGTTACTGCTAAATAAAAAATTGGAGCTGGTGAATCCATAACAATTCTTGGTTGAGCAAGCAGATAGCATTTTTTAACTTATTTAGACAGGACCATGTGAGTGAATAGATAGAGCAATTCTTGAAAGCATTACAGAAAAAAATCCTGATTTCCTTAAGTTGGTAAAGAGTGTCATATATTACTTGTGAGCTAAAGGGTGGCAGGCAGTGCACTGGAATAATACTATTAAGTGCTGAAGATCAGAATAAACATGATGAGAGTAAACAGTATCTTGGAAGCAAAGTGTTCTCTTAAACTTGGGGAAAAATTCTTTTGTTTTAATGTAACATAGACAAAAGCCTAGACACGGACCTCGTTGTTTTTTTCTGTATTTTGGCCTGGATATTTTAGTTGATGTTGAATATTTGATCAGGAAAGCACTTATTAGTCTGCTCGGCCTCTAATCATGAAACAAAATCCACTTGCTTATGGTCTTAAATATTTTTTTTATAAGGGGGCATATATATGCACATATTTAAGTACTTTCCAAAAACGAGACCTTATTTTTGATACAAAACTCATTGGAACAATTGAAAGACTTTCCACTGTTCCCAGTTCATCAAGCTTGGTAGCTCATTCTTGAAAAAATGCTTTCAAAACTTGTTTCTAAGGTGACTCTGGTTCCATGCTGAAGGTAGACACTAAATTGGTTCACTGAAAATTATCTTGTTACTGGGCAAATCACGTTTTTCGGACCTGGTACACTTGAACTGGATGATATCAGTCTAAACAAACAATGTAAAGTAATTTGATAATGAATAAGTAGGAGGATGCACAGAGAAAACTAACACCATTGTTTAACCTCAAAACTATGCTAATAAGTAGGGTGATAGACATGAAACTCCGAATAATGGAGCTGTTATTCTAGCTCACCAGGCTGTCTCAGGGGACTCTTAAGTGGATTTGCTATGCCATGACTAAATGTACCTCCAGTCCAGTATTTTGCATAGCCTAAAGTATCTTGTTGCAGTATATTCTCACATTCATCTAACTAGATCGGTTTTAGAAGAAAATATATTCTTCCTGTTAGAAAGGAGGCATATGTGCATGTCATTACATACTATTTATTTGCTTGCATGTGAAATGGAAGACTCTTCCAGAAATAACCTTGTTGTGAAAAAGACTGCCAGTACAAGAATATCAGTGTGCCTGTTAAAAATGAAAAGGATCTTTTTGAAAAAATAAAAGACAAAAAATGAAAAATATCATGAACTAATGAACACATGCATACACACATGTGTTTGTCTGAACCAAAGCTGATGGTAATGCAGAGCATACTCCAAGAATTATCTGAACCCAGTTTATGTTGGATTCATCTACAGTTACTTGGCATTGACTGGTTACTGTATTTCATTTATTTTTACAACAGCCACACTCTGCCAATAAAAGATCAAACAATTTTGGTTGCTGGGTTGAAGTTTTTAAAAGTACTTGATGTTACTCTTGAATCTGCTCTCAGTTACAGCTCACTAAAGGGTCTGGCCCAGTGGTGGATCTATAAATACAAACATAAACTGAAAACTGCTCCTAAAGCAGAATGCACAAATCTGAAGTTAAGTGATTTTCACTCCCCTCTATCTTGTTTATGCAGTTTGCAATTCTGAAAGTGGGTGGTTATGCAGAACGAAAAAAAATTAAAAATCTTGTTTGAGTACTGTGTCCAATTTTCTGTTGGCCTTTTACAGCAGAGAAACGTACAATTACATTGCACTTAAAAAGCACTTAGATGAACTCGTTCCAGTTTTCCATACATAGAAAGTAATGCATTTTTAGAATAACAACATTAAAATGAAGACAGACAAGCAGGAGATTGTGTGTTGTGATTTTATTTTGATTACTGCAAGTTAACTTTTGATCTACCTTTTTTACTTTTTAAATGCCGAGGACAAGAAGAGCTAAACAAACCATATAGCTTCTTTGGGAAAAAAAAGTTCAGCTTTTATCATCTTCTCATACCTGTTATTGCGGTATCATTTTTGTTGGATAGAAACCTGATCTTCTAGTCATTCATAATCATTAAAATCCCTTTGTTTATTCTAAGAACACGGGGCTCCATGGTCAGTGCCTGGCATAATTCCAAGTTAAGCACAGTGAAAACCCTTGTAACACCCATAAGCCAGCCTAGTCCTAGCTCAGCTGCTATAGCAGGTGTCCGCTCAGTGAAAGTTTCACTGTCCTTTTTTTTTAATTTCACACATACACACCACCACCATTTAACTAACAGGCTGTATAGGGAAGTCTTTATCTTTGAAAGCTACACAAGAGGGTTGTCCCATGCAGTGGCTATTGGGAAGAGCATTATTCTACTCCTGTCCCACATCCTGGAGGAAAATTTCTTCCTCTTTTCCTTTTTTATTCTGTGAATGTTTTTTTGCCCTCTCTATTTACTATCATGCTTCTCTGTATTAATTCTCTCAAAGCCTCTTGCTCAGCCACATGGTCTCTTGCCCTCTGTATTTCCCTCATCCCTTTATTCTTAACATATCCTGACCATCTTCGTGGTGGTGGCACCACTGCTTCTTCTCCCGCATGACCTTGATTCCTTACTGCCCTCAGGTTTCCATCACACTCTCCTTGTTCCTACACAATGCACAGCTCCTCCTCTTCATATTTCATGCTCAGATACACGTCCATGTCCTTTTGACACCAGAAGCACAAGTGAGCACTACGTTCTCCGCTCTCTTCAGACTCTCCTGGAGCGATTACTTGCCTCATGGTGTATTGGGTAGCCATCTCTCCTAAAAGCAGTCCCAGTCTGGTGACACAAGCCTGCACATGAAGTTCACTCAGGTTATGGCTCACAGAGGGCCCCAGGGACCAGGTTGGAGGGCAGTTACATTTGCTCTGACTGCATTTACCCTGTCATTCCTTCAAATGCAACATTCTTCATTTTAGTGTGCTGAACCTGACATTGCAGACAGAGAGTATTCACTAATGTTCCAGGTATTAGCTAAAAATTCCTACATATGGTTTTGCCGCAGTTTCACTTTTATCTGATCAAAGCAGATGATGGAAGGAGCAGTCTGCACAGACCACGGGTGGTTTAGAGATTCAAAGACACAAAGCCAAAGTCTGTATGAAAAATGTGAGCACAATTGCTCAAGTGGTTATTTTACTCATATATATGACCACCTCAATTGCACCTGCACAGCAGGTGCAATTCACATGTGCAGGATAAGAAAATATGACTCTAACAACCGAAAAACCACCAGCTACCTGGCGTGGCCTGCTCATTATGTACTGCATTAATGAAGGGAAGATTCCCTTTTCATAAATTGCCTTTGCTTGAAGCAACTTTCTCCATTCTGCCTTCATTCTATCTACTTAACCTCTTCTGCTTTATAACACTGCAAGAAAATCCTATCAAATTTTGCCAGCGAAGTCTTTCTGAACTACAGCTCAATTTCCAATCAGTAGTGTACAGGTGTTCTAGTGGCCGGTTTTGGTGATTTACGGTCTTAGGAATTATACAGGGAAAGTCTTAAGCATATGGTAACAGTAACGATCTCTGACTGTAGTGCATTTAAATCAAACAATATCCTCATTAGCATCCAGGAAACAGAGCCGTCCTTTAATGTCCAACAATGCACCACATAGTGAACGGAAAGTTATTATGTTCCCAGATGAAAATAATTCCTTTCACTTTTTTTTTTGCTCAATATGCAGTTAAGCATACCAGGGTAAATGAGAGAAAAACTAAAAATGCATGTAAATAACTGCACATGTCAAATGACACCAAGATCTTCAAGTTCTTTGATCCCACAATGCTCAGAGGCATTAATTATTCCCTAAATCAGCGTTGAAGTGTGTTTAAATCCCAATTGTAAAGTATTTAGCCTTATATTTCTACCATTCCAGAATGTATTATGAAGTCATTACCAGCCCAATATAAATAAAGAAATTCTGGGCATGTCAGTGCTGATGCTGGAGACATAAGCTGAGATGGATTAGCTAATTGTTTTCTTTGGGTTTTTTTCTCTTCTTCATTAAATCAATATCTGTTCTAGGTGGCAGGAAAAATTTGTACAGTATTAGAGTCAAGACAATAAATTTAACTCATAGGAATTTGACTGCATTTCTTTTGATTGCATAGGCCTTCAGTGATATCTCCTTACAATATCAGTGGCCATGGAGCAAAAACTGGAACAGAACATGAAAACACTGCATTGCCCATAAGTCACATTTCTGTAAGTGGAGGACTTTCCAATAAAATCCAGACACTTGAGAGGCATGGAAACTGCTCTAGCTCAATAAAGTTGATTGAGTACCCTCACCTCCTTCATATAGTACTGGTTGGGGTGGGGGTGGGGGTGAGGAGGGGAGGAGAGGTAGAGAGGAAATAAGAAACAAAACAAAACAAACCACCCTAAAGATAAAAGAAGATTTAACTGTTAGGTCTCCGGATTTATCTTCTGGAAATTCCCAAAAAGTCTGCAAATCTCAATATGCTGCAAACAACTAGAGGCAGCACTAAATGTAGTGAATGAATAATGTACTAAACAGAAATAGAGTGGTTGATTGATTTGATATATGACTGAAGGCTTCTCTTTTCTGCAATCAATAACATAAACCTTTTCACTTTCTTGTCTCTCCTGCAGCTCCCTAATATTGCCTCTCTGCTGGGTGCTACACTGTTCTGGGAAAAGTTGCCCAATGTATTGTTCTGAGATTAGTTTCCTTTGGGATCTTGATTCTGCAAATGATTGCTACCAATCTTAGTGCCAGACTGAATGAAATTACCCTTGATGGAATTTAAGAAAACCATTTTGTTCAAATGATTTTCATGATCTGACTCTTAATTTTCCTTAACATAGCATTAGGTATGCTGCACTTTAAATTACAAAAAAAATTGCATAGCAGGGCTTTTATATTTTATGTTAAGGCATTGAGACACATAAGAACAATAAGGGACAGATGCCTGAATACAACATCATACAAAAATCTTCAGTTTTGCCTAAACCTCTTCAGTGACTTGACGCTTGTCTTGCCATGGTGACTATTTGTTCATCTGATAGCAGAACAGGGTTATTGTGGATTGCAGAGAGGAAACAAAAGGAGCCCTTCTGGAGAATCCAGCCTGTTAAAAGATAGAATGAACATCAGAAGGAAAATTAAAAGAAAGACTTGTGTGGGCCAAGAAAAGATTATGGGAGAAAGCAACACAACCCTCTCCTGTGATGCTCAAACTGTGCCCAGAAATGCTTCCCCTTGAATAATCACAAAAGAGGAAAAAGAAGGTGCAAAAAAGATACATTTTGAGAAGCCAGTAAGTGTTGGAAAAGGAGTATTTGGTATGTGATTTTCAGGGATGCAAAATCATTCTATTTGAGCTGTGTATCCTCACATAAGTTACAGCTGAGAATTTGATTTTTGTTGTGTGTTGGTGTTGAGGAAGGAAATCAGCTATGTCATCAGTCATACATGCCCTCAATAAGTCTTGCAATCAGAAAAAAGAAAACCAAACCAATTTTCAAGTCTGCTATCCGTATTGAAGGAAAAATATTTTATAACAGCATTATCTTGTTCTGCTTAGTTATTCCAATACTTAGCTACAGGGAAAACTAAAAGAATTGCTCTGGATTTGGCTGGGGTGTAGCTAGTTTTCTTCACAGTGACTGGCATGGGGCTATGTTTTGGATTAGTGCTGAATGCAGGGTTGATAACACAGAGATGTTTTTGTTATTGCTGAGCAGGGCTTACACAGAGCCAAGGCCTTTTCTGCTGTTTGTACTTCCACACTGGTGAGGAAGTTGGGGCTGCATGGGAGGCTGGGAGGAGACACAGCTGGGACAGGTGACCCCAACTGACCAAAGGGACATTACAGACCATGTGACATAAAGCTGTGGGGAAGAAAGAGGAAGGAGGGAACATTTGGAGTGATGCTGTTTGTCTTCCCAAGCAAGCGTTACGCATGATGGGGCCCTGCTCTCCTGGAGATGGCTGAACACCTGCCTGCCATGGGAAGCAGTGAAATAATTCCTTGTTTTGCTTTGCTTGTGTACACTGCTTTTGTTTTCCCTATTAAACTGTCTTTATCTCAACCCGTGAGTTTTCTGGCTTTTACCCTTCCCATTCTCTCCCTGATCCTGCTGGTGGAAGAGTGAGTAAGCGGCTGCCTGGGGTTTGACGTTGGCTGGGGTTAAACCATGACAGAAACCCAAACAAGTTGTTTTGAAATCCCTGCTTTCAAGGTGAGCTAGAAGAAACTATGTTATGACTTTGGTCAAGCTGAAATGTTAAGCTGCTGTCAGGAGGAGTTGTAAAACGTAGTGTTCCCATTTACCTCTCAACTTCAGAGAAAGAAGCATGCTGTGACATAGTGAACATTTTGATCTCTGAGAACTTTCTTCAAATTTCAGAAAATAACCATGACTTCTTTGGATCTTTAAACTACAGTCTGGATAAAATGAAACGAACATGGAGCTGAATTTAATTTCTGATCTTTGTCCGGCCAATCTCAACATTTTAACCTTATCTCTGTAGTTGAGACATCTGAAGAAAAGTGTCTAGGGAAAGCTCCCAGGTGGTGACTCTGTGCTGGCACTTTGTGTGCCCTTTCAGTCATTTAGGTCTCACAGCTCAGCTTATAGCAGAATATTATCTAGATAAGAGCTTCAATGCAGTTTTCCACATTTGCTTCCTCCATTTCCTTCTGCCAGAAAGCCTGGCATGTATTTTGTATGAATAACCATCTGCACTGTTTGTGTTGCTCTGCAAAAAAAAAAAAAAAAAAAAAAAAAAAAAACAAACCATCATTAAACTGAGTTTTTAATTTCCACATACATTTCTGTGGTCATTCCTCAGTACATTGCTTTTAGTACACACTTCCCAGGAGTAAGTGGCAGAGAAGATTATTTGTAGATTGTTCAGCATTTATTTCCTTCTCTGATTGCTTTCCTGACTTTTCTGGTCATAACTAATCAATAATACTACTGATCTGAGAGATGCCAAAAATAGTTTGGATATTTGGCTTCTGACAAAGGAGCTTCTTTGTCTGGGTAGAGGGAGACTCCTTAGTGTGAAACCAGACAAAGAAAAGGTTAATTCATCCCCTACCTTTGCAGGGTAGTCCTTTGTTTGCTGTGAGCTCAAACATGTTTCAAAACAGCATTCACTTAGACCTGTCTTCTGGTAGCATTGTTTTTCCTTTCAACACTGAGCTTCTCTTGTTGTCCTGCTGTTGCCACCTCTCTTTTGACTTTGCCTGTCTTCCTATCAGGGTCTTCTGGTAGAACATAAGAGCTAAGCCTGCATTTGTATTTATAGCTTGCATTTAATTGAAAGTTTTGGATGTTTGCAATGAGAAACTGAAAATTAAACAGCTGTGTCTTGACAGCTTTGGAAATGCTGCTCATTGAACTCCCTGAGCAATTCAGAAAACATCTCAGCTGAAAAACAAAACATGGCTTATGTGGCTGTGTTACGGCAGTTGGAGGAAAGTACTAATACTATGAAGGCTTTATATTACTTTGCATAACTGGCATCACAACCTTTGTTTAATATTCAAGCAAGATTATACAGATAAAGAAGGAAGGCAAGAGGGAGGAAAACTTAAGCAAGCCATGGTTAAGGCAGTCTAAAGGTCAAAATTGTAATATTAAATAAATCTTACATGCTTTTATAAACCTAATTTATTGTCTACGTACAACTGACATTTTAGCTTTGGGTTTAATACCAAGTACTTCAAAGTATTCTTGTAGAAGAATGGTCGATAACCCTCTTACACAGTATAATTGGAATTCTGCATGTTAGAACATTTGGTTTCTGAAAGATTTTTGTAAATGTTAATAGCTGTCTTTTAAAATGGTGTAAGTGTGAAATGTTATGAAAAGCAAAGGTTTAAATGTCACCATGTCTATAATTTTCATATTGTAAAAACTAAATAAGCTTTTACAATATGAAAAACCTAAAGGCCTGCTGCAAGTTTGAAGATACAAGCTAGCTCATTATTAGTTTTTTGAAACTGATATAACAGACACATTTTGTAAAACTGTGCCTTTTAGTCTAAAAGGTATAGTTGAACATTTAATTGCCTGGAAGTGTTACTTCTGCCAAGTCTTCCTATTTACTATCCATGATCTGAGTATGGCAATAGAAGGACTTATCTCGGAAGCCTCCTAGAGTGTCACCAGAAGTATTCTCCTCATATGGACCCACTGGCACTCAGATTGAAAAGCTACTCATATTTGTCTTGGTTGAGCATTATGGTTTGTACTACTAACAGGGTGCTCTGATACATCAGTAGGATGGGAATGGAAAACAGATGTTTTAAGGTAAAGTGCACGAGCTTTTGCACTACCTTGGGTGAAGCATGGTGCCATGAATTTTAGAGTACTAAAACTTGAAAAATCTGGTTTTCATAGCCTAACCCTCTACATTCTTTGTTAATGAAGTCAATAGAGTAGTGATGAACATGTCACAAAAAAAAGAAGAAACAACTATTTATGATTTATTTATCCTGCCATATTTCAATATATTTTAACAATAAAGAGATGGCTCAAGACAGTCACAGTCTCAGCAGCTTTTAAGTGTTACCAAAGGTATCAGTTTATCTTCCAGCCTGCATAAATCAAAAAGATATTAGCATTTAGGAAAGAAAGAAACCCAACACATTATAAAGAGCAGGTAACATAAACAGAAATCACACCAAGAACACCTTGTCCTCTCATGAGGGTTTTAGAAAGCCAAAACAATCTTTTCCTAACATACTGTAATAGCAAGGATTTACTCTAAGTAAAACAAGATAAGATAATCTTTGTGAGTTAAAAAAAACAACTCTTCAAAGTCTCGTTGCAAAGCATGTGATTTCTCACTCCCTAAGCTGATTCCTTTAAGTAAACTTATTTACAAGGTTTTATCAAAAGAGTGCATCAAGAGTTCCCCCAATTTTGGCACTCATATCCAGGAATAAAACACAACAAGAACAGAGAGCACATCCTACAACAAACAGCTACAGAGTAGGGGACAGGAGCATCTATCAGGAGAAACTCTCACAACTGGTAGTTTATAGATTTATCATAGCAGAAAAACCTCTGTAACTTGAGTTGCTGAAGGTTTAAGTACCTTCATATTAGAAAAAGGATGTGATATGTTGCAATGATTTTTATCATACTGTGTGGATCTCAGGTCTGAAAATTCTGGGAATGGAGGGGGAGACAAGGAGAAATCTGGGAATGGGTGGCAGGGAGCAGAAGAGGAAAGAGCATGTCACCCTGCATGTAGAGAATGTCACCATGAAGGGCTGGACCAAAAAGGATGTTCTACAAGACTAGAATTAGTATAGCACCTTAAGATCTACAGTTTAGAAAAATAGGTTTCATAGGTTTTCTGATATTCTTGTTCACGGTTTCTTACTGCTGACTGCTATGTTGCTTCTATGCAACACAAGGGTCTGGATCCATTTTTGTATTCTTCTCATTGTCCTACAAATTAGCAAGAAATAATACAAGGAAAAAGGAGGTTATAATTTTGCAAGGTATCTTGTGCCCAGCTGCTCTAGAAAAGTGAAACTCAGTCAGACAGAAACTGAAGTATGGTTATATTAAAAAGGATTTGAGATATATTCATTTATAATTTGCATATTTCTAAATCTTCTATTCTCTACTCATATTATCATTCTAGGAATTTACATCACATGAAAATATTATATTACACATCCTGAAAACCAAGCCACTGACCTTGTGAAATGGCTCATTTTCTCCTGAAAGAAAATATTTAAGAAAAGTTACAGGGACTACATGAAAGACAGCTGCCAGCACCAAGTTTCTTATTTACGATAACAAGGGGAGACCTTCATCACATGCAGAATCCAGCAGGCTAATATGAACATGCAGTAAATGTTAGGTAAAGTATATTATGTTAGAAAAAAGACATTTGTTCATTTCACATCCTGAATGATGCATGATTTTATGATGCCATTTCTCAGTCTTTGCATTTTCCTTTTTTTTCCTCTAACTTCCAACTTTTTTGTCAAAGGAAATTATCAAGTGACCTTGAAATCTGCACTGGTATTTTCCTGGCAGAGAAAGAAGCTCACTTTTCTCATTTGCAAAAATGAATAACAATTTGATCATTCTTAAAACTTTTAAAAGGTTAATTATGCTCTCTCCATGAGCACTGAATAAAAACCTGCTTTATCTCTGCCCAAATGAAACCCACAGGGCTCTCATTCTCTCTAACTCCGCCTGGAGATGAAATCCTGCAAGCTGTCAATTAACTCCTATCAGCTCATAGATCTGTGTGAGCTGCAGATGATTTTTTCATCCAAAAACTATGACAGCTCTCATTTGCCCGAGCTGTTGGGTGACTTAAAAAAATTCACAGCAGGAAAGTGTTATCTGACTTTGGGCTTGCTGGAGAGAAAAAGAAAGAGTGAGAAAGCAGGAGGCAGAAAGGTCCTGGGTTATAGAGAGTTCATTTCTAGCTTTAAGATTTCCGTCTGGTTGCAAAACCCCACTTGAACTTGAATTGCATGTTTTAAACAATAATAGAAACTGAGCATGGACATGTACCACAGAGATGTTTCCTTGAGTGTTTGGGTTTGGTTTTGGGTTTGTTTTTCTTGTATTTCTGCAAAATAACAGTCAGCCACAGAGGGGATGATACTGGCAAATTACAGAATTCGTAGAGCAGGCTCCCCAATGTGAAGTATTTAGCCTGCTGGTATTATTTCCTGGTTGAAAAATGGCCTTTTAATTTGGAAGTCAGAATAGTACTCTGAAAAGGAAAAAGTGAGACACCATAAGAGTACTGTTCCACTTACCTTGCAAGGTGGATGCTGCTTCCAAATGAATAGAGAATGCAAAAAATTGCACTGAGCATTTGGTGATCACTATATTTCTGCCCCCTTATTTTATTTTTGTATCGTAGGGTAAGTTCTTGAAGAGTCAGCTACAATAACTTGCAACAAAGCTGCTGATGGCTCTGTTTGTGTTAGAAACTGGAGTTAAAGTAATTAATTTTAGATCTATTATAAAGTGATAGCGTTACAACTAGTACATGCATGGAACATGAAAATCTGGGTTTTGCTCCTGGCCCTGCTTTGACCTGTGGCAAGCTGATCAGTCTCCCACTGTGATATTACTGGGGTAGCTGTAAATATCAATGCCTACTCTTGTAGACAGACAAAAAACCAGCTCAGTTGTACCTCGACATCCACTGCTAGACACTTAGATCATTCAATTTGCAACAGAAATGAGCAATGAAAATTACAAATCTTTAATGGAAAGAAAAAAAGAATTGATCCATCTATTTAATTCTAAATTTCTGTTAATTAAAATGGAAGCTCTTTGGGACAGACATAATGAGACATTATTTTGGAAGTTTTTATTTTAAAAACTGAAAGAAGGCAAGAGTAAATTCATTACTCTTTATTTGTGAGAACAATTTGAGAGCTAATTTTAAAAATAAAATTAATCCTGATGTCGCTCCACATTTATAATATCTTTCTTTTCTGTGTCCACCTTTTTCAAATTTTCCTGATGTGATGAAACTGTTACTAGGTAAATCGTTCTCAAGATTAGTCACTTGACTGATCTCAGCACAGGACAGGATGAATTTTCCACCAGAAGTATCTGAGTTGTAATAAACTTTTACTCTGAAAGTACTAGGAGAGTCCCACTGTTGTTAAATACACCAGGATTTCATAGCAGTTCTAATAACACTAATAAATGAGAGATTCCTGGACAGTCTGCAAGCCTAAAATCAGACTCAATTAATTAACAGAAAGGGGGAATCAATAGTGAAATAAAGTGAGCTAAAAGATAACTATATTGAGAATGACTTTTGAAAGAACAAATGTACCTACAAAGCTGTCTGTTAATGTGGTACTTGATTTTGGGGAAGGTACAGGATTCCTTTTTAGCCTTGCAGTTTATCTTAAAAAATTATTAGTATAAGTACTCTGGTGTTTTTGGCTGTAACATAATTACCACTGTGGAATGAAATGATGTATCTTTTATTTTTGACAAATTTCTGAAACAGACTTCAATGCGATGTATTAAAACATCTCCATGAGGCTTTATCTTCTTCTCATGAAGCAGCAGAACAAACCAACTGTCATGGAATACATGTTGTTTATAGGGCAATATTCTTCTACTTCTTTGAAAAGAACTAATGAAGGCTGCAAATTCACAATGATTTAATTACATTTTAAATGCACCAAGAAGCTGTAATGAAAAGATTTAAGCATCTTAATTATGCTATCAATATTAGCTGATGCAGAGAGAAAAGGAAAACCTACTAGGCAGTAAGTAACTTAAATGGCTGAAATAATGTGAAATATTCAAGTATTATCTGATTTTGCTTTCAGGTTCTAAAAAGAAACCATAGAAATTATCAGAAATTATTAAGATTCTCTATAGCAACACATATTTTTAAGTTTTCAGAAAAAGTCCTGAGACTTTCTTACAGCTGAGAGCACAATATCACTTAACAATGTTACAGTGTTAGAATAAATATTAGAAACTGGAATGTAAAATCTCCAAACACTTAGTAAACTATTATGGTTTTTTATTTTTTTCACCCATTAGTCTGTGTACAAAGAAATATCTATTCTTACTTTTTGTCTGTTACTTTCCTCCAGGTTTTGTGTTTTCCTTCCTTTCTCTTCGTTTCTGTCACAGTCTCTCCAGTTCAATGTATTTGTCCCTGGCCACTTTCTTTGAGGTAAGCATAGCTTAGTTTCTACCTAAAGTAATCAAAATTCAGAAAGATCAGTAGTTTTTAAAATTAATGAACTAGAAAAGTGCCAGGAAAAAAATAGACTAATATGGGAAAAACATCAAGCACTTCAAAGAGATAAGTGTTTAAAAGTTTCATCTGCCAGAGGTACATGGCTCATCACTGTGATATATGCAGCTCGTTAATTAATGGTGTGATTTTGGGGTCCATCAAGTAACCAAAATCAAAGGTAGCATGATCAGGACAGTTCAGTCAGCTGAAGGAGGTGTCTTTAATCAGTCTGGGAGCAAATGGACTGGCTGAGTGCCCAAATGGTTCACGGGAGACTCAACAGGATGGTTCACGCCATGGGATAAGCTGTGCCCTCCAAGAGAAGGTCTGACCTTTGCCTGATGTTTTAAATGTCGAAAGAAAAGAATGTGTACAGGGAACAAGGGAGCTGCTGTTATGTGGAGACTAATACCCTTGTTCTGTTACACATCTAAAAATTCTCCTCATTACAGATGAACCAGTGTCACTCTGGAGTTCTCAGTGTGCTGTGTGTGGACAGAAAGATGTCAACAGCCAATATCTGAGAATGGCAGCTCTACTTCCCTTGTCACCAGCGTGCCTCAGTTCTCCACTGAGTCACTGGACTTGCAGGTAGGTTCAGCTGTTATTTCCAGACACTTGCAGGACATTTCTTCAATATTAAATGTAGTTGGAGCTTCTGGGCAAAAAAAATTTGAAAAGCTCCTGGCAGCCAAAACTAGTGTCAATCTACTACATACCTTATCCCATGAAATTAGCACTTTCATGTGCTCTTATCTTGAGAAGTGGGGCAGAATTTGGAAACAAGGCTTATATTCAAAATTTGCTGTAACAGGAGATGCAGTGCATCTGCAAAGCCCTGCACTTACATACACCTGCCAGGTGCAAATGTGGACTCATGTGAGAAGGTTTCAAATGCTTACTAATACTTGCCAGTTCAGTGTTTTTAGCTTTATGTCAATGCAAAACCATCCTTTACGCAGAGATCAAAAGTGCTGGTGTATATTCAAGTTTTTATTTTGAATTTGCATACCATTTTTTTAAAATGCAAAGTAGGAACATAGGTACCCCTTGAACATTTCTGCAAGTGCTCATAAACAGAACTAGTAAGTACACTCCGTTCTTCTGCCAATGACAAACTGGTTTTCCTAATTTTCCATTTTTCTTGTTCTTACGTTTTTTTGTCTAAATCACTCTGATTTCCAGATAATGATTTATCCAGATAAGGACTTATGTAGTATTCCATGTTTCTAATAAATAGCTAGACTTGTGGAATGTTTTAAGAATGTAATCATGTTGGTAATGTAATCACATTACATTTCTATCCAGTTTCCATTATAACCAGGAAAAAGTTCCCTTTGATTTCAAGGACAGTTATATCAGACCAGGAGCACTTAATTTTTTAAAGCAATGTTAAGTGCTGCTGTTCACTGACATTGTTTCCCAAACACCAACGATTGTTCACTGACCCAGATGTGAACTTGGTTTTTTTCTGCCTCTGTTTATAGACACCCTTTCTCTGTTGTGCTTATCTGCCCTAGTCAGAGACTTATTTGACTTGCTGGGGAGTTGTGATGGACCAAATTAGAAAGCCTGTGAAATTTTTTTACAGCTGAGTATGTCAAAATCAGTATTAAAAAAGGCACAAAATTAATATTTACATAGATCAGGGCCCTCTACTTTACATTCCTGCGATTACTCAACTGTTGGAAAGAAGCTTGTTACTTGGAAGGGGAAAAAAATGGAGCTCACTTTGTAATGCCCAGAGTTGGGAATGGATACCATTCTCTGCAGCTCAGCACTTCAGCGTGACAAGGCGATGCACTAAGTTTCAGAATATTCATGGTCTTTTCCAAATGCCTGGCCATAATTGTGAGGAAAGTTATCTCTTGCAGGACACAGAGACCCTTTTGCCTAACAAATGAATCTCTTTTTTTTTTTCCCTTTTTGTTTTTTCTTTTTTTTTTTCAAGCTGACAAGCCGGTGAAAGCTGGAAAGGAAACAGAAACAAAACAGAAAGAGAGGCATTCCTATCTGCAGTCTGCTTCAGATGTAATGATTATGATTATAATCAACAATGACTTCTCACAGTAAAGTATTTTTGACCACAATTGGGTTCTACGTGAACTTGCTCTTATACACATAAACACTGTTAATGTGTCACAGGAAAGATCCATGATTTTTCAAACTTTCCATGCCAGATGTGTTTGCAACACAGTCCCAACGCTAAAAAATGTTAGGTATACAATGATACTAAAGACCAGTTGACTTCAGAAGAGTTGTTTTGCCTGTGTAAACAAGTTCATGTTTTTTCTTCTCAATTATTCATTTCATGCATGTTCAGAATAATTAGGAGCAAATAACGCTCTCCGGAAATATATCAGTTCAGAAACCAAAGAAGCCTTCCTGTGTCTTTTGTTCACATTGCAACCATTTTTAAATGATCTCTGAGCTTTCTAAGTGAAAATTTCAGAAAAGTCAGAGCCCACTACCAAATAAGTACTTTTCAGTCCAAACTCAGCACAGAATGTACATTATATCAGGAATAAGATAACGGACAAAAAAAAAAAAAGTATGTACTCCCTAGTGACAGATGATATGATATCACCTTCAAGATCTGTCTTGTTTTCAGAATACTATAAAACTGATCATCATATGTGGTCAAAGCTCATTTGTTGTCTTGAATTTTTGGAGGGTTATCTTCAATTATGAGTGTTTTCCCATGATGCAAGGGACACAGAAACAGCCTCTGTGTGGGGAATTGTCTAAATCCTCCACCACTGCCTGTAAGGTAGCAGTGTAAATCAATCAGTGGAGAGTTTCATGGTAAAGGTATGGATGAACATTTAGGGTTTCTTTTTTCTCCTATTAATCTTCAGACCAGATCAGTACACACCTGATCCTGTATGCTCACCAAAATGTATTGAGGAACAGATCTGTTGATTGTGCCCTATGCTGGTTCTATGAAATTACCACACTTATCCAAAATATATTTACTGGACAGATATATTTTAAAACATATTGAGTGAACAGTTGAGCTGACACGTTTGAGTAATGATCTCCAGCAGGAAAAAGGAGCGGAGTGGAGGTGAACACTGAGATCAGACACCCACTTGGATTAGATCTGCCTTTACATCACTGCTCTTTTTGCAAATATCAAATCACATCTGTACTGGCAAGTGATGTGTACGACTGGCTTGGAAGCATACAAACCAAAAAATGTGAAAATAAACCTGGTCCTTTCACTGATGCAGAAATCTGTGCATTTAGAAACTGCACATTGAAGGTACATGACAGCTTGTGAGCTTCATAGATTTGTGTCCCACTCTCATTCCATTTTCTGTAGACTGGTATTTATAACTTCAAATATGAAGAAAAAAGTTTTCAAGAAAACATTTGATGGATAAATGTCGAAAATAATTGGAATAATTTTTGTCCTGAAGTGCATCAGACTGAACAATTTTCAACTTGAATGTCAGGAGATTCTTTGCTGAAGTGCTCAATGCCTGATCAGTAGTTGCCTCTGCAGTTAGGTTACTGATAACAGCAGATTAATCACACTGATTTGGCCTGACTTTGTGCTCAATTGATCATACTTATTGCTTGCTTCTTCCATCTTTTTGAGATGATTTCAGGCAAATCTACTGCCTGAAAAATATAGGCTTGTATCACTGTCCAGACTGTGGGGATAGGGACAACTTAGAAAGCTATATGCTCCATGCTCAGCAAAGTCAATTGAAGACAGAACCCTCACAGTTCCATATTACAGCTGTTAAAGCTGCAGTGGATGGTCCTTCTCTTTTCTATACACCTTAAAGCATTTGAATGCCACAGGAGTTGCATCTCCCTTGTCTGTCTTGCACTTTGGTTTGGGATTCTGTTTGTTGAAAGGCTGATGACCGACCACAGAAAGTACCTTTCCCCTCTGCTGAAAAGTACATAGATGATTTTACTGCACAAGATACCCCTTGCCCACCAGATATTAATACACTTCTAGGCAGTCACTGTGTGACATACACGGTTTGACATTATACAGAGCTATCTGGAAGGGGTTTTTTAGCCAGAAAATATGTTATAATGGATTTCCATAGCAACTTTCTTGCACAAAGGCTATTCCATGTGTGAAAGTATTGTCTTTAAAGAATAGGGAGTCTTACATTATATTTAGACTAGGACAAAGATAAATGCAACAGAGAGGCAGCACGGCCTCCTGGAAATTGTTTCTGTGTAGGCAAGAGGAGAATGCCATGCAGTGCTGTGCAACTGGACATAGGCTGTGTTTTGTGCTGTGCAGAAAATTGATTGCAGTCTTCTGAGTACCTTTACAATAACATTTGCTGGCAAAACCATTAATCTGACTGTACTGACTATTGTGTAACACCTACCTCTTCAACATCTGTGAACAACACATATCATTAAATTACTGTGCTGTAAGAAATACTGTTAAAAGCAAATTTTAATGGTTATTTCTTAGCAGCTCTGAGGGAGCACTGGCAATCATATTGCTTCTTCATGGGAGCTAGATGGCTTGAATCATTCAGAGAGGCTTTGCAGCAGTGGAAGATAGGTTACTGAATTTAAATGATCCAGTACAATCATTAGAATTCCTGAAAATGTCCACAAGTCATTGCACACAGGTATTTTCAGATTACCCCTTGAATACAGGAAGATTGGCAATGAAAAAAAAAGAGATGGATATGAAAAGACTGCTAGGCAGCCTTTCTCTGTTACAATAATAGACCCAATTCTGGAGTTGCTAACTACTTTTTACTGCTATTTAGCAGTTACAGCTTCAAGAGAAATAAACAGCACATACTAAGAAAAGCAAACCATTGTTGCATTCATGACCTTATACCAAACATCCTTCATACTGAGCTCGACTGACTGGCATGCAGATTTGTTTCATAAACAAAAAGTAGTGTTTTCTCTCTAAACAATTCATTGTGAGCAATTTGTCAGTGCAAACAGCTTCTGGCAGTTGACCAACTCCTTTCAGATAATCCTTCTTTAAACCAACTGGCCATTAAAACCTTGCCTCCCAACAATGGCACCAATTCATTCTTAATGAATAATTTGTCTGGATTACTGTATTTGCTGGATGAGATGGAATGAAGCTTGCATGTCATAAGCAAAATTGTTAACACTAAGTTATCATTTAATTGCCCTTCTGCTCATCTAAATAATCCTGGGTCATTTTCAATTCTCTTTTTTTCATGGGCTGCAACTGAACCCATAGCATTTATAAGGCCAGAGGAATGTGTTTGACTGGAGCTATTGATTAGGTCTTACACACACATACCTCAGATTTTAGGTCATTATTTTCCTTTTATTGTGTGGAAAAAAACATAGTCCAGAGAAAAATATGTTCACAGATACAGTGAATGATTATGATTTAAATTTAACACAAAAATAGGGAAAAAACATGCAAGCATCACAATAAACGTAACATAATGAATATTTGAAAACAGGTAAATAGACATTATGAGTCTACTAAGTTAATATTTGTGAAATGTGGAAGTACTAATTACAGCTTGGAATAGAAGAATACGAATATTCACATTTACACTACATTCTTAAAAATCTTAAAATATGGCTTCCATTTCTTTCTTTTGCCCTTTTTTTTCTCTCAATTAGTAGATTTTTATTTTTCTGTTGATGGCTGTAGGTGTGTTGAGTGAAATCAATTTATATTAGCTGTATGTGTCAACTATGTCTGAAAAAAGACTGTTAAAAAGAAGGAGTTGGATTGAAAAGTAGAACAACTGGAATTGAACTCATTGTCATGGTGATCAATTTTTGTTCAGCTTCCTGTGTTCTCTGTGGTCTGAAAGAAGTCAGCTCTGCAAGGTGTGACTCCATTTTCTCATCTGAAAAATGAAGACTTTTTGATCTCCCAGGTGATGTCTGATGCTAACCTCATTGGTTTCTATGAAAGCCATAGGTAATTCAGAGATGAGAGCAACAGAAAGGTCTATAAATAAGATAAAATAAAATTCGTGAAGGAAGTATTGATTTTAGTCAGGACTGATAATATTTCTTGTCAATACTGACATATTAGTTTCATTTTCCATTATTTGTAAATGTTTTAGTTAAGCTAAAAAAGTATAGCCTCTCAAAAAGAGTTTGAGAGTTCTTATTTATTGGACTATAACCAAGTTCCAGTGGCTATGTAACTCCAGGGTAAGTTACAAAATGTTATATTATATAAATATACACAAGAGGTGTCTTTTTCTGTTTCAGCCTTCTACACTACAGAATCAAGAACACAAACATCAGAACTAGCAGAGGATGTGAACCAGAGATCTCCCCTTGTAGAGAAACACCTCTCATTGGTTGTCCGTTCCCTTGTCAGTGTCTCCAACGCCACAGCTTTGTTTACGTACTTTTAAAGAAACAAAAATGGCTCCTATGCATGAAAGGTATAGTGCCTAAGATAATTAAGGCTGTTGTAATTTTCAGACTTCTCTTCCATGGAAAGTTGATAAGTCAATAAGATTTTGGAAGGCCAAAGGGCTGAAGATGAGGTCAAGCCCAAATGTTAACATAGTTCTTCTGGTCTCATTCATTAATAATTACTACGGAGTGGACCAAAGTACCCAAAAATAATTCCATTCTCACTGCCAAATACTACAGCAGTGATTACAGGCTTGCTTCTTGATACATTAGTGTATCTGTACCACAGGGACTATATTTTTATCCATGTCCATAACCCTTTCTAGCAATTCCACAAGGTATCTGTAACAGAACAGTCAATCAAAAAAGATCCAGAGAAAAGCACTGTCTTAAAGTGCAAGATAGCCTAAATGCACTTTCAACAAGTGCTAATTCTCAGGCCAAATGGCAACCACAAAGCTGCTGGAGCTGGCAACAGGGTTCACCAGGAAGCCAGTTGGCATAGTTAAAAACACTTTAGCTACAGTCTCATTGCTGGGGGAACTACAGCTTCTTGGATCAAGTGGCACTAATGTATCTTCATGCATAAGCAGTCTCAAAATCTTTTCCTTACAGTCAGCAAAATCTACTGTGTGACAAGCACAGTTGAGAGCATTTGATCCCAGAGGAATTGCACAGGATCCAGAATGAAGATGTGCAAAGAAACATACAGTCTTGATGCATTTTTTCTACTTTTCAATTTTCTTATATATTCCTGAAATTAAAGACCTTGCTATTAAATGGACATAATGTCTGTGGATATGGATGCATAAACGCATATCTATTATGTGTATGTATATATATATATATATATATATGCATAAGCACATGCATACCCATACACATATACATAATTTATATTTATGCTTAACTACATATGTGGCTTTTTTCTGTTATCCAGATTACAATCCTGCATGCAACAAGACTCCCAGAAAGACACTATAAGGATAATTCTCTAAGAAAAAGTATCCAGTATGCATATCCAGGGCTAATTTCTTCCCTTTTTCCCTGAGAGTAGGAGCTCTATGATTTTGTAAATGATGTGGAGCTTTTTCTCTTATTTATCTCTGTTGCTAATGTTATTTCAAGGATAAAAAGTGTGCACTTTTATGCATATTTATGCAATGTCATTGAAGGTGATGGTTTACTTAAAGATAATTGTTAAGGACAATTGAAAACTTTTTATGAGCACAATCCCCTTCAAAATAGAATGCACTTATAACTTTTATATCCAAACACAGTCAACTGACAATTCAGAAACAATTTGTAATAAAAGCTGATTATCATGTAGTTTGCATCATGTCTCTGTGTGTTTTAAATCTCCTACTTCTTTCAGTAAGATCAGTCTTTGGGGCTAATCTCTCCCACATGAGCAGTGCTATAAAATTGCCTTCACTACAGAGCAAAAGAGAAATTGTTTAAGTAAAGGTAGAGACTGTATAAATCATAAACCACTCTCTCAGATAAAGGCCATTAGGTAGGTCTGTGTACAAATTTGACACTTTGTTTCCTTGCCTTTGACAGCCGTTTAGAAAGGCTTAAATATACAAGATCTGACTAAAGCTTTCAAAAATTCATCACGGAATATTTGTTAACCTTGTTCACTGTGATAGCTGTAGAACAAAGATAATACTCTTCAAATGGAGATAAATTACAGTCTTTCAAAAGATTATCACCAGTCTTAATCGAGTTTGCTCCTACAGCTGAACGGTCAATGACCTTGTTACTTGCACAATAAACATACCTGCTGCTTTACACTTACAGGGAGCAGTTTACCCCAACCAGGCTGCTGAGAATAGCTCCACAGGTTTGCTATGGTCCTACTTCTGCAGATAAGTTAGGAAATTCTGCTGGTTGAAGGACTTTTAAGTAATCGTTCAATTACTTAAATACCATAATTCGTGAGACTTAGTTAAATTTCTAATGGAGCTTGTGCATACAGATAAACTGTTCTACAGATACGCTGAATGCTCAGCAGATGTAAATCAGCATGGCACTGGAGATCTCCAGGGTGCCATACCACATCTACTCCCACTTCAGCTGGGAGGCTGCCCAGGCAGCTGGCTGCCCTTTCCTTCAAAGAAAGGAGCTCTGAACAGATAGTGAGGGATCTTACATATGTAGCTATGTGCCTTTTCAATGACCTCTTTTCGGTTTTGTTTTATTTCAGCTAAGAGTACTCACTCCTACACCTCCTTATTTGACATAAACATTTCAGCACCCATTTTTCATATTATAACACATTGGCTTGACAGGAACTGCACTGCAGGGATTTGGCACTCAAGCCAGTTATGCCCTGGCTCTCTTTGTTTGCAGAGATGCTGAGGTGGAGATTAGATTTTCATGATCTCCTAATGGCATTAAATCCTCCACTGTATGAGTTCGGGACTGTCCATACCAGCCCATATTCAGCAGAATCAGATTAAACATCACAGGTTTAATATGCAGTTTTTGCAGAGAGAGCATATTTCTTTTTTTTTTTTTTTTTTTCTCCTATTAGCAACATGACTTTTATTGGAATCAGCACCTCTTGATGTTGCACAACGGCACAGCACAGTAAAGGATGAAGCTGGGGTGAAGGAACAGCTCTGTCTTCTCTGAGGCTGCCTGTGCACTAGTGGGCAAAGCTGTCTGAGTACAGTTCAGTCAGTCCTGACATGAAAGTGAAGCCAAGGCCACTGTAAGATGAAGTATTTGGCATTATAACCACTACATACATTGGAGCTATGAGACTCTATGCTTTCTTCTCCTCTTTTTAGTTTAATAGCTATTGGGTTTACTGAGCATTTTTTTCATATGTTTGGAGGGGATAAAAAGGCCTGTTGTGAATGCTTCTGAGTGTTTCAATGTCTCAGTGACAGTGAAGGTCACCCAGCACCACACAGAATCCGGGCATCAGCAAAGACATCCTCAAAAACGGAAGAAAAACCCCAAAACCCACCCCCACCAAAAAAAACCACCAAATTATTTTTGAACATTTTTTAAAATTACACCCAAGAAAATAATAATATTTTGCTCTCACCCTAGAATTACAAAAAATATTTCAAGGAAAATAACAATAATAAAAATTAACTATTGTCACATAGCCTGATGACGAACCCTCATAAAAAACTGAAATCATGTTTTTTCTGTTTGATGTTCCTGTGCCCTCTTTCATATCTAATTGGTCTCCCCCTTCTCACGATTTCTTCTGCTTTTCTGATTATTAATCTGTCTCTGCAACATTTCCTTATACACTTCTATAGCAGGCTTTGAATAAAAGAAATAAAAAATCCTTTGAGGCCTTTCATTCATTTACTTACCCTGCTGCTACATGAGTTGATTATCCCAGGAAATGGTTAATGGTCCTAAGTGTTTTTATACACTACAGCAAACCCCAGGATTTGACTGTTGCTTTTGTAAGTGAGCTCATGTGATTTTGTTTTTTTAGGGGAGAGGAAAGAGTCTGTTTTAGTCATATGGCTATGAACTGAGCTTCATTTTCTAAGAAAACAGCACATGAGACTTCCTTCACAAAAACAACAGTAAAACCTTAGATCCACAGGGTGGGTTTTTTGTGGGTTTGACACAAAATTGTTTTGCATAACCTCAAACTTATGCTTACAAGGCACAAATATGACAAAGCTAAGCAGATTCCAGTATTTATCTTTTTTTAGCTATGCCTTTGGGTCAGTTAGGTTCTGCTTTATGAAGAGATAGTTGTGAATAATCTCTTCATCCTCCTTCCCTTGCTTGATCTGTAAAACAGCCCAGGGCCCTTGGCAGGACTGCTGTACTTACAGAGGTCACCATTACTTGACTTGTTTTGGTTTGTAATTACGAGCAAACTCCACTGTGCTCTCTGGGTCTGAGGATTAAACTGGATTTCATGGCATACATGCAAGCACAACAGCTTCATGCCATCAAGGGAGTCGGGGCCATGGCATCAGTCACAGGCCCCTTGTTCAGCTGCCTTCCCAAGCTCACAGCCCCATTCCCCGGCGTAAGAATCATTCACCTGCAACACTCTGGCTCAGGAACTGCATGGAGCCAAGCAGTCCATCCACAGCTAGACTTTGCTGACCCTTTCAGGCCAGTGACAAACCTCTGATGCGCTACTTGAGGACTAAAAAGCTGTCCTAACACAGGGCTTCTGAGGGCATCTTTGTTGTAGGTTTTGGCTTGCAGATTTAGCCTGGTGAGGCGCTTTAACACTCACATAAGTCTGTGCAAACAGGATCTTGCAGACCCTAGCTAGGCTTGCAAACACAAATTCTGCAGGTATCTGCAGGCACATACATACTTTAGATATGCATCCAAATCAGCTACGCTGGCTGTTCTTTTAAATTTACTCACAAAGGTCTTGAGAAATTAGGTCAATTAATTTTATAGAGTAAAAAATCTGAGTGTTTTCAATTTTCAACTGAAATCTTCAATTTGAAGAGAGACCTCACATTAACAAGGAGCTGCTAGAGAAGAAAGCTTTGTTTTCTTTGCAGAGATAACTCTGAGGACTTCCTCAGAGTACATCTGGGCACTATGACAGCACACTATTGAATACTAGTGGATAAACTAGAAGAGGGAGTGAAAAGAAATTGTGAAATCTTGTGTAGTGGTGAGGTTTTTATTATGCTGCATATCTATTGCTTGTGACGCCCAAGTTTCCGCAGGTTTCCAACCTGTACATTCTCTTAATCAGTAACCATAATAGTGCTATTTGTTTGCACTCCCATATAAGAAATTGAAATGGAGACAAGAATTGTATTTGATCTCCTTTACTCTTTCCCTGTAATTTATTCTCCCATTGTTATTCTGTATGAAAGGCTTGCTACCTTGCTACAACAAAGTATTTTGGGGCAGGTCATATGCCTGGAGGGTA
The DNA here is from genome assembly GCF_017639235.1 of Corvus kubaryi. NCBI lineage: Eukaryota > Metazoa > Chordata > Aves > Passeriformes > Corvidae > Corvus > Corvus kubaryi. Next base: position 725,061 of record NW_024582075.1, read on the forward strand.
GGAGTCAGTGATTTGCTGTCACCCATAATCCCAAGGGAGCGGGTCATGGCCCAGGCCTCAAGTTCCTGTCACTTTCTGGACAAGAAGTTCCATCATAAAATACAGGCTGAGCACTCTGATTGTTTTAAGGAGTCACAAATACGTTGCACATGTAAGCGCATATGTTCTCTAAAAAAAGACTGAGTGTGTGAATTTGATATTTGCAGGTGGGGAGTTATGTAATTGTCAGGAGACAACTGCATGCAGAAAGACTGACCCCCTCTCAGCTATGGCAACTCACAACAGGTTAGACAAGCTACAACACGCAAGGTTCTTCTGCATGATTGCACATTCGACCTTTCAAATTCTAGCCTGAAATGTCAGTGATAAATGTTTTTGTTTGTTATACAACTCTAGTGGTGTAATTTTCTTGCTACTATTCTTTGTTTTTATTATTACATGTGGTTAACCCCAGGATTCTAGAGGAATCCTTGCTTGTTGTACTACAATGTTAATTTTGCTTATCGTGCACATTTTTCCTTTTGCATAACTCAAAAATAAGGCACAGTGAATCCGCGGTAAGTAACCACAGTTAAGAAAGAGCTTATGGCTCCACAGAGTTGTTTGTTCAAAGGATAGCCAGGACAAAATTGGTTTGCAGAGCTTTTTCTTTGACAAGAAAGCATTCTTTTGCAGAAGCATTTTTGAAACCTGGGCTGTAATCTGTCCCATGGAGAACGCTTGTTTGCTTGCTTGTTTGTTTGTTTGTTGGTCTTGCTTCCTTCTTTGCTGCTTCATCTGTTCATCTCTTTCCTTACTCTGTGTCTTCTGCTACCTGTGCAGGAAACATCACCCCTTCCTGCTGGGAGAATGGGAGAAAAACCCCTTTCCTTCACAGAAATTTTCTTACCAGTAGGACATCTGGACCATGCTAGCTTTTGTGTAGCATTCAAGTGGTTAAATTAAACATGAGCTGGAACTTGAGAGAAATTATGTAGAAATGTTAAAGATCACCCCTAGATCTTGGATAACACTTATTACAATTTTCTATTGTCACAACCTATTTTAGGCCTTTCCCAGTCCTTCCAGAAGGGTGCAAAGCAAACTAAAATTCTCTCACTGTATTTGTGGCAAAATTTGACTATTGTTCATGGGTTTCTTCTTGAACAGTACAAAAAAAATAAAATTACCGTATCATGATCCTCAAGTACAGATCCTCATCTGCTACTAACATATCTAGCTAGACACAATTTTACATGAAGACACAGCTTCAACATTCCTTGAATCTTTGCAAATGCAAATGATAAACTATTTACCAAACCAGCCAATAAAATGACAGAAACCTCAGTTTATATCTATAACACAAGAATTACTGTATGATTTTCAGCATGGACAATTTATAGGAAATGCATAAATTGCGTTTGGGATAGCCTGATTGGTCATATTACATAAAACCTCCATATACCAAACACAGTGGTTCACTCAATAAGTTTTCCTGGGAAAATATTAACATTGTGGCTTCCTTTCTTCCACCAGTGTCAGCAGTGTTCACCCCTACCTGCATTTGCTCGTATGCAACTATTTTAAATGTTGCAGAAGAGAACACATAATACCAAAGAGAAGTTGTCTCCTACTTCTGTGCTACTGCAGTATCATATGGTTTTAACACACTTCCTAAACAAAATATACATCTTCATAACTGTGACTACCACTCTAAGATCAACAGGTCAAGCATTTCATCAACAAAGTGACAATGGAATATCAGTAGAATCTAATCCCCCAAGGTGGCAGAGTTTAAAGGCAGTACTTTTTATATATCATGCCGTATTTCTACCAAAGGTGCCTAAACTGGAATATTGGACTTCAGTAGGTAAGTCAGCCTGTTTAAGTACCTGCTTTGTCAGGCAGAACCTAATTTTCCTTGTTAATTTGGTAAGTAATGCAGAGAAAATAGCCTTCTAAAACTAAGTGCTTTACAGGTTTTTTTTCCAAATTTTATCATGGCACCTCTTCCCCAGATTACTTAGGGCCAGATTTTCCTAACAGCAGACAAATGCCTGGGGTCCTAGAGAAGGGTCCTTGAGTGGGCTGCATGGTGTGCCTTTGGAAGGCCTGGTGGGAGCTAGGCACATCCCAAAAGGGTGCAGCACAACCAGCACACAGAGCACAGGAGTTACCATCCTAGCTGGACAACTGGCACTGCAGCCTTGCTCTGAAACTCCAGACTGGAACACCCTCCTGTGGAAGGCTATCCGAAAGCTTTCCTTTGAGGCTCATTTATCTCTCTTTTAAATAGGAAGTATACAACTTGCACAGAAAGCAATCTCATCAGTTGTCTCTCCAGCCAGACGGAAATTAAACCATCACCTCCCTCTTCTTTTTCACCACCCAAATCATCAAATGATAGGGCATTTATGGTGTCTGGCACTCATAAGCCTTCTTGCGGCAGCTATTTTATTTAAAAGAAAATAATGTAAGATTACCAGGACCACAAAGTGGGAACAGATTGTCTAGAACTTCTTCTGATTCTTGCTTCAGGTGCTGTGCATATAGGCATGGAAAGGGCCAAAGATAGACACAATGGAAATTATTAAACTGACAATTTTGTTATATTTGGCCACAAAGGCAGAGCTAGAAGACTGTCAGAATACATAAGTGCATGAAATACTAATGTTAAAAAGGAGAAATATAAACAGGCAAAGCTAATTGCAAACTGATGAGAGTACTGGGGAGAATCAGAAGACATTTAGTCAGAAAGAAGGCAGGACAAAAAAAAAGTAGAAAACTGAAAAAACAAAAAAGCAAAAAAATACAGAAAAGCAAAACTATGGAGGCCAAAAGCTGTAAACAGCAAGAAAGAAGCTAAAGAGAACAAGAGAGCAATTAAAATATTTATTTGAAAAATTATCAGGCTATTAATGATTTCACTGTTAAAATCATGAATGGCTTTGTCTGATAAAATGAGGCTTACATCCACTTATTAAGCAAAAGAGCAAATGTGGATCATAATGAAAATTACATCACCTACTCTGTGGATAATGATTCCATTTTTTTCAAAAGTTACAAGAAAATTGTTGAAGAAAATTGAAGAAACACCTTTTCACCCAGTGATTGTTAAAACTCACCTGAAGAAATTATACTGAAGTTTCTTTTCTTGTCTTTCTGTCTCATATACTGAAAGGGGAGGAAAATTACCATTCCAGGTCCTTAGACTGAATAGCATCCATCATAGACAAGTCTGTCTATGATGCCATTGAATCCAGGAGGTGAGGAAATCATGCCACAAGCTTGAGTTTCTAAATGAGCAGAGCAAGCTCCATTGCACATTTTTCAGTGTATTTTCAATTCTACTTTTCCTCATGGGCAAAGCACAGAATATTTGAAGATGGCAGATACACTGAGCCATTAATTGCTGTTTCAATTACTTCTTGTTCAAGATGTTTCAATAATAGTCTTGTAAACAGCAATGTGGAACAAAAATTCAATTCTGGACATTTCATTGAGAAAAAAATGGAGCAAATCAAGACAACAAATTCTACTGCAGTACTTTTAATCTTGACAAATGCTTTAAAGACCCACTGGGACTTTCTCCAGATGAGATCTCCAGCATAGATTTGTTTTCCAAAGAGAAAAATCCCCAAATTGTACTTGCTATTTTAATTATTGTTAATTATTTACAGTTATATTAAAATATGTAAGATAATAATGAAAATCCTTAACTAATAAACAATAAATTAAATATAGCTATATCAAAATATGATCTACAAATAAACAGTAAAATAAAATGTATTTGTATTTACATCAATTATACCTTTGTGTTATTCATTCATTAGCTTAGGGATAAGATGAATGTCCATTGAGTTTGAGAAAACCTCCCCCTCACATTCTGGAAAGCTCAGGATTCAATGCCCAGCAGGATACTCTTGCCTGACATCCAAGTCACACTTTTTAGGAGCCATGCTGAGACGCACCTCTGGCCTTTGCACATAAAAGTGAATTATATTATTCCTGGATTTTATAAAGTCTTCAGAGGAATTTCATTTGGGACTAAAGCATGCTGACTGAGAGAAACCAGGACAAAGAAGAAGCCACAGAATTTTCAGCAACTATATAAGGAGTCACTGAAAAGACTTTAGCATCCTTGCTTGCTCCCTCTGAAGCATTTGCATGCCTACATTTATTGGGAAAAAAATAATAGTGTTTGTTCTCATACAAATATAGTGTTCATCTGGATACTCTACTCTTTCATAGCATTTTTGTTCTCCCCAAGACTTTGCTGATTCATTGCTCTTATTTCTAATAAATTAACATCTTCTGTCCTGACTACACTTCATGGTGTAAGAACTGGGCTGCCACTTATTTCTGTAGCCTTCCTAGTATCCATAATAGCTCCTGCAGAATTCATAACCACCTTTTATTCTACAATTTGGGGAAAACAACAATATGTGGAAATCTATTTTTGAAAAGTCATAACTGTCTATTAAACTGGAAAACACCACCAGAGAAAATTAATCACAACTTTCCTTGATACACCACTTGTGAATTAATTTATTTAAAATGTGTGTTGCTTTTCATCAAACAGCCTTTAATTAATAAAAATCTTACAAAGTATGCTGGGACATGATATGCAGATTTTCCCTATATACATTTTCTTCTAGGTTTACATGACACTTTTCCTTAGCAGTTCTCCAGGTTCTTCATCCCAAAGGTAACCACTGCTTCTTTTACACCAATGAAGCTGAAGGCAATTTTTTCATCTAAATATTTGAGATGTCCTCCAAACAGCTATGCCCAGGGGTTTTTTTTTGTTTGTTTGGTTGCTTTTTTTAAAAGTATTATTATTATGATGTAATTTCCTGCTTGTGTGAAAGTACAAACAAGCAGCCAAGGACAGACGGAGGGAAGAACTTCTCAGCTTGTTTCACCATCAAACATGCAATGTAATTACAAGCTGTAGTACATACAGGTTACTCTGTCTTTTAACTTCAGCGAGGCAAACACGAGATGACATCAAGTTGTGATTTGAAGCACTGAAATAAATGTTATGACAGCAGACACTGGACCGTTTTCTATTTTAGTCTGTATGGTAAAGGGGGTACTTTGTCCGCTGACAACATGCAGGTGAAATGGCAGAGCAGGATCAGTGTCAGTATATGCTGTTTATTAGAGTGCTTCCAGATGTGCGCTCTTAGCAGCTGTGTTTTCTTCCATGTGATCAGAGGTCAGGAATCCCTTCAAATGACAGCAGTGGGAACCAGTGCTGGCAACTGGCACTGTTAAAGCAAGTCTTGATGGAATATAGGGAGATTGAGATACTGTTGGAAAGACATCACTGGAGATTTAGGAATTGCCCACACAGAGATGTTTTGGAGTCATCCTCAAGGCGAATTTCACATCCTAGTTTTCTATAGGTTGACATACTCAGGTTACAATCAGTCTGAAAGGAAATAAGTTCAGTTTCAAGAGCAGTTTCTGACAATAAAAGACTTGACTTTGCAGAAGTTTAGCCTACTAGTTTCTTCCACGTCCCATGCTGTACATTCATCACTCTTTGGGGCATGCCACAAAGTCCTTCTTATCTTTGTAAGTATTTAGCAAGTCTGCAAGTTTGTAAGAGAACGAGCTGAAGATTACAGGAGACTTTGCTGATTTTTTATGATGTGCTATTGCCAGACCTCCTTCAGGAGTCTGTGAGAATCTGTTAACAGGAAAATTCATAATAGGCAATTTAATGAATAAGGGGTTTTACTGGGAAATACTACATTTTCTGATTGAGTATTAAATTTTAGAGGATTCCAAGAAGTCTGGAGAGTTACCAGGAAATAAAATAAAATGGAATTAAATAAATAATTCAAATCAGTAAGAGATGAAGGTACAAAATGAGGTCAAGTCTGGATTGAAATGTTTAACATTGTTTAAAGAGCTCCATCACTAACTCTTCCTTTGACAGGCTTATTCCTATAGCAAATATTTTTTGAAATATTTCTTTCCATGTGGTACTGCCATATGTTTTATATTGCTTAGTTTTCCATAAACAGAGCACATACACACATTTTACAGACTATTGATCTTTTTCCTGTTCTGAACAATGTCAATGAGAGTTTTTTCCCTGACTTTTATGTGAAAGTTTTTGGGTAGTTTTTTTTTGTTTGCTGTTTTTGGGGGGTTTTTTTTAAGACTGAACTATATCATGTGCTGTTGGGGATGTTGGTACTTTTCTAAGCTATTCCTTATAGTGACTATGTAGAGTCTAATAGACTTTCTTGTTTGGAAGCAGTACTTCTGTCAGTCATCTATCCCAAATGCTCATTTCAGTAAATGAACTCTACCTAGAAGTCTACCACAGTCAATAAGTGAGGTCACCTGGGGTACCTTTCTGTAACTAGTCCACATCAAGGCCTTGCTCATCATTTCTTCATACACTGAGACCACCAGTTTGAATGCTTCCACTTTTACCACAAGACATATAAAGTAGGATGCGCTTTTCTGAAAACTACATCTTGTAAGGTATGCAATTAAGCAAGGTGAATGGCAGTCATGAATGTACCTCTGAGCAGTTCTAATGTTGTTGTCAGATACACTTAACCAATTAACAGTTGGATTTTGTTTGCTATAATGTCAGCTTTCCTTAAATGTATGTCAGAAGGTTAAATCTGTACTATGAGGTCCATATGCCACTCCTGCTGCTGGAGACGTCTCTGCCCTCTTAGCTGCTGGCTGATCCTCTCCAGACTGGCGTCACCTTGCAGCTGGAGCCAGCACAAGTGCTTATGTGCTTGTGCCGTGAGCTGGGATCAGGAAACTGATACAGCTGAAAGACAGCCCAGCACGAACTGTCTCCATGCATTTCAGATGGATCAGTTCCCTCAGCCGCTTTTAGTCTCTGCTTCACAAATGCTGCTTCTGGCAGGCTGCTGGTCAGCACCGTGGAGGGAATGGGCAACACAAGGCGTGCATGGGAATGGTTGTGATTTTGGCAGCACTGCCAGTTTACAGGTGCCTAATCCTGCAGCCTGAGATTGTCAATAAATGATGAGGCTTCATGACACAGGAGCTCCATGGATTCTTTTGTCTTATAAATTAGACATGACTGAATATTTCTGTATACTACTGGTACACAACTTATAAATAAACTAGGAATGGAAACACACAGGCAATGCAGACTTAGCTGTAATTTGCCAGAGTTGCATTTTTCTCCTTTCTGTCTCTGTTCATAGCATTAAGTCATTCAGTTAAGCCCCCTCTTTATTAAAGTAATCTCTTCTTAGTTCTACAGGATAGCCTTTCCTTATGACTTGTTTTAATGACAGAAACAATATAGAACAAAGATCATATATGGATGCAGGATCTCCTTTGTCAAGATTATCCCAGCTAATGCAGAGGTGAGCAATCAATACATGTGTTCAACGGAGAAGATTTTCATCATGTACACTTCTACTAATTCAAAAAAGTCATCATGGTAGGGAAACATCTTCAAAAAGGGAAAACTGATGGATCCTGTCACATTCTGAAAGGATTATGTGCAATTAGTAGAACAGTAATGAGAAGGTTAACATTTATATTACTGTATATTTCTCCACACAGACTATCTAGCTGATCATAATTGGAGGATTGTTATCAGTGGAACATTTTTACAAATGCCTTATTTCCCATGACCTGTCCAGGTAAGACCAGTAAAGCTCAGTTGTACTTTAGAACAGAATTTTCCATTACAATACCATCCTAAACCCTCCTTTTAAGACCATGTCTTTCACCGTGCTAAACCATGATGATACACACCATAGAACTTGCACTTCATAATTGTTCTAATAGCAAATGGTAGTCACTGGAAAACAAACAAACACACCAACCAAACCAAACAAACAGAAAACAACACCACCCACAGTTGCAAAATCTTATGTGAACCGTTTGAATAGCATTTGTCTCTAGCAAATGTCACTGCAATGAAAGAAAAAATGGTGCCAATTCATACAACTGATTTTAACCACTGTTCCCAATGGGTGAAATGTTGACATGGCCAGGGAGATGTCAGAGCTGGTAGGACTACAGCAGTGCAGTCCACTGGGATGTGAACAGCTTCCACCATCTAAACAAATCCCTATTTCATGTTGATTCAGCTGCTCTCGAATCCTCAGTTTGTTTTACCTTGGTGAGGTCTAAGTTTTAGGACCTTGCCTAGAGCAATGCTCTGTTTACATGTGATTTTTAAGTGTTGGCTACTAATTATATTGTACTTGAAGAGACCTGAACTCAAAAGATCTTGAACAAAATTTTATGTCTCTTTTCATCTTGCCATGCAACGGTAACAATGCAAAAAAACCCCCAAAACTGTTGCTTGTCATGGTTGATAAAATAAATATATTTTTCAATCCATTACTGATATAGTGCTTTCAACAGAGGAGTGAATAATACCAGGTGTTCTGTGGGATAGAGACATTGTACTCACATTTCGTTTCATAGGAAACCGTGGAATAAAGCCATGTTTGCACTCTATAGCTGGAAACAAAGAAGTGTATACTCTTGAAGTGGCTGCCTTCAGTGTGAAATGTGGAATGAGAGAGGCTTTGTTTACTGTGAGGAATGTCACTACCAAGTTTCTTAATCCTTTGTCAACACCTAGCTAATTCAGCTTGCATAAAGACAGGGTAGGGCAATGAGTAAATGGATCAGTTACATTCTTCTACTATCACACTACATTAACATTAGAGTTTACAGGTTGCTCTGCTGAAAGGGCTGTCTAAAATTTATGTTTCACAGGGACTTTTTTGGCTAAATCTTTGGCAGACTAAGCTTCAAGAATATAAGGAAGCAACAGAACATGTCTGTGAAACAAACATGATGCATTTTGCAATGATCTCAGCTATGCAGTAATAGCAATTAAAAGCTAAAATACCTCAATGGTCACTACAATTAATGCCATTAAAGTAATTAGGCCCAGCAGCTGTAGGGTCAAATAAAGACAGCTTTGTAAATGACAATATGGCAAATGAAAATTACAGACATTTTCATCCAAATTATATTCCCTAAATTATCATTTTAATACTAAATAAATAAAGCTCTGATAATTCAAAGACAGATTACAGATGGAAATTAGCGTAACTACTTGCTCCAGAGTTGGCTAGTGTTAAAATTTAAATGTAATTAATAGCCTTTACTCACTGTATCTGGTTATACGTGGTGTTTCTCATTTACATTCCTTTGCAAGATGCTGACAGCACTAAACATCTGAGAAGAAAGATCTCATCCACCGGAGAAAAATGGTTCTTCATGTTATAGTGCTTATAATGGACATGGTTGCTGCACTGTTCTAAGAATAATGACCAGAAAAAGGAATGTGGGAGAGAGAGGCTCTATGCTGTTTTCTTTTCAGTTTTGTGTTCCAAGCCTTTCCTGGAGTCAACGTGAAATGTAATTGCTCTTTTGACCTCTATCTTCTCTCTCCCCAGGTCTGAGGAAGAGCTACACTGGTTGATTATTGCAGGAATGAAAGGCACTCTGACCTTGCCCACCAAACGTCTTGCTGCTTTCAATGTTGCCCATTATGCTGAAGGCAGGCAACTCCTGGAGAGAGGCTGAAATCTACAGGAGCGCTGCTCGCTGGGCAGGCTGCCAGCAAGGGCTCCAGCACACACGGGAAGCCAGCTGGGGGAGGGAGAGGGGGGAGGCTACATCAAAACATTGTTAGCACAGGGTATAAAGAGCTCTCAGATGCTGATCACAGATTGCTTCTTCATTAATAAGACTTTACATCATCCACCTGAAATGAAAAGGAGCAGAGACGTAAGGGAGAAAGAAGAGTACAGTGATAATGTTTTTGCAGTGGAATGCGGCAGTCATTAAATTAAAAAAAAAAATTTAAAAGGTCAACCAACCAAACGAAAAACCCGAGCCCAAACCCACAATTTTCACAAGAATAGAGAGATTGTTGCTGTATAAGGATCTATTGAAAATATTCCTCCAAGGAAAACGGGTCAAATATTCAGTTACTATAACTATGCTAGATTGGAAAACATTCACCATAAAATCTTCCATGGAATATTTCTGGAGCTGTAAAAGGCTGGAAAACATACCAACTGGCAAACATTCTCTATCTTTTCATGTAAGTATGCTTTCATATTTACATACATTTCAGAAAACCAAAACCTCAGAATTATTTGAAATTATTTCCTATTACTCTGACTGGAACTTTCATTGCTCTAAGCCAGCCACAACGACTGGCTGAATGAGGTTTGTAATTTGACCTGAAGATAATATGAAGACTGAGGTGGAGCTCTTGAAGGGCACTGATAGTTTGAAGACAGCCCATTTTAAATGAAGCTGTCCAAAAAGATGTTCAAATAACATGGGCATTTCATTTAGAAGATGAGTTTATCCCAGCAGGGTCACTAGTATTTCAATGTCATCATGACTTGAAGACTGCCTAGTGACTCATACAAAATGAATTGGTGCTCTTTTGTTTGGTGGTTTTTGCTTTTTTTTGTCTCAGTCATTTATCCCTATCACAGAAAAATTCAACTAAAATACAGGCAAGAAACACACATGTTGTTTCCCCAGGCTGATGCAAGGACTGGGTGACTGCTAGACCTCTCTCACAGAAGTTAATGCTGCTTGCTTTAGGATGGGAGAGCCACTGCCTTAGGATGATAAACATAGCACATATCATGGATCCAGGGGATAGGGGTGATGACTGCTCCTTGTGACAGCAGGGCCAGAATATGCTGGCAATCACCGCATTGCCTCTTGCCATTTCCCTTCTCTATTCCAGAATGCAAGGCATGTGCTGCATCTTCACGGGCACTTTCTGCCTTGAGAAGACAGTTTTATCAAGTCACTGCTGCTCAGGAAGAGAAGCCCTGCACCACACTGATGCTGTGCTGCTGATCAAGAAGCCTGGAGGAAGAAAGCCAAATAAATTGGTTTTAAGTCATGACCAGAACTGGGAATACATTCCCCTCATTGCTTAGGGCAGAGTGTTTGGACCAGCAAAGGAGAATCTATCAAAAATCCTTGCACATAATAAAAATAGTTAATGATGTTTATTTTTAGAAGGAATGCTGCCTATCAAGATGGCACACTACATTCCACGCAGTTATGTCTCTAAGGGAACTCCACATCATCAAATTTCTGATTCCTTATAGGAACTTGTGACTACAACCAATATTCTCATTTAACTTTTTTGTGATAAATAAAATGGACTGCACACCCCAAACCTTTCATAATGAGGCTTGTTTTCCATTTTTTAAACTTCTAATTCTTTTCTGCATTTTCTCTGGAATATCAGCAGCTTACTTGAACACGGTGCTCCTGTACAAACTATCCTACTAAAAATATCCTGAACCTTATGTGAGAATCACCCAGCCTTGTTATTCAGTTGACTATTCCCCATAGGCCTCCACTCATTTTCAGAGCTGCTGAAGTCCTCTGCCCTGAAATACTGGCTTCTATTATTTGTTTCAAGCTGAATTGCTATATGGTATGTCTGGTTCTTTTCTCCTTCCTTTTGTTGGAAAAAGAAAAGCCACGGTGTTGTGTCAAAATGAAATAAGCCGTGCTTTAAAATAGTCTGTGTAAAGAACCTGAGTGAGCAAATACAGGGGATCCTTTCATGATGTTACCATACCTTTGGTAGTTTTTCCATGGAATAAATACAGATTATAAACAAGAATTGTTATATTAACACTTCACCTTATAGTAAAAGGTCATTCATGTTGAATACTATTTTTGCTATTATTTTTATTAATACCCTGTACATTTCAAGAAGCAATTGCCAGGATTAGTGTGGGAAATGGGAACATATTGTACAGGCAGAACTGACATAGTAACAACGATGAAGCCAGGTGAGCAGGAGTCTAACACACAAATGAGAGTAAATATATTTTCTCCAACACATTAAGGAGCTAAGTGACTTTTTTCCCCATTCTTTACAGAGTTCAAATCCCTGGCCGCAGCTCGAGTTATTTTGTTTAGAGAAATCTAAAAAGGTTAAGCCAACTAACACCATGAAACAAATGGATCAGAGGTATTTGAGCTCTGGAAAGTCAAAGTATTAAATAAATTGTAAGTTCATACTGTGCCAGTTCTTAGTTTTCATTGTTTTAATTTGAAGGATGAAGTAAAATACAACTGTGTTAGATAAAAACATAATGAAATAAAAAGGTATGAGTAACGTGACATGACATATATAAAATAGCAAATGATTGTTTTCACTCAGTCAGTTCACATAGAACCTCAGCAAATCAGCTTATTTTTCCTGAAAGTAGTTCAAAGAACACAAGCTGCCATTTGTACCCTGTTTTTTGCATCTTCCATGCTTGCCACCTAAACGCCTTGTAGGTACAAAATAGGAGTTTTGACTGTGAACCTGACAACCTACTCAGTGGTTTTTGGCAGTCTCGATGGGTGCAGTTCTCCACAATACAAGTACCTGCTTGACACAAATGGCTTATGAACATAAAGACCTGCAAGTACTTTCAAAACCAAATATTCCTGAACATTGAATGTGCTTTGCACACATTGTCTTGAGGAACAGATCCTTGTTTTGCCTGCAAATCAGGCCTAGTAGGTATTTAGAGAGCCTAGAAATGCATACATGCTACACCACATGTTCTCCTACCCACTTGGATGTTCACCCTATGAAAAATTATAATAAGCGTCATTTTTCTAAATATGGTGGTATGTTCACCATGAAATCACTGGTAGATCAGAAAAAATTTATAAATTACCTAGTATAGGTCTAAAAACAACTTAAGCAAGACTTTGTCTTGGTCCAAAAATGAAAACTGAATAATAGTAAAATTGAAAAGATACAAGCAATTTTCCAGTGTGTGCATGTGTGCGTTTTGATGTAGAGTCTATTTGGAATTATCTTTAAAATTTGGGAGGTTTTTCCTCTTTATTTCTATTGCATTTTTTCTTATCCAGATGACACTTTCTACACTTAAAGCTCAAGAGGAGTGTTAGTGAACCTCATAAAGATGACCAGAGTGAAATCCCTGATAAACACATAAAAATGTTGGTTCTTTTCCTATCCGTCAAACCCTGCAAGGTGCTGGAGTTTTACTGTTGCCATTGAACTGACCTGGGAGAGATGATAAACCCCTGGAAAAATCATGCATTCCTGAGGCCCGAGTGTGTCTATGGGTTCAACAATTAGGCCTGATGCAAACGTGCAATCTAATGCTTGCTCTTTGCTTTATTTTAAAGGTTGAAATGTGGCATTTAAATAACATAATGTCAGATAAGTAATAAGTGTGAATGTTAAGTGTTTACTGAATATCAGATTTCATCCAAGGAGATGAGAGAGACATAATTTCTGCAGTATTTGCTAGATTATGGCTTTTAGTTTCGTAGGAAGGGTGGCTGGCAGCTCCTTGTCAGCAGATGGGTAGGAGTACAAGAAGCTTCCTTGTGTTCAATATCAGCAACTCCTGTTTAATTTGCATTTGCAGGAGTTTTTTCCATAGCGTATTCATTTGCCAGTGAGTTAATATGTCCCTGCATAATCAGATAAGAATGGAATAGAATTACTAATGGCAAGAGGAGGTGGAATAAGGGCATGCCAGTAGAACAGCCTTTCCTTCACCCACTTAATCCGAGTAGGTCATAATTCAACTATCTCAAGTTTAGGTTGGTCTTATTTCTTTTCCAAAGGTAGGAAGGTTTGTTGTTTGTTGTTTGATGGGGTTTTTTTGTTTTTTCCCCCCTCAAAGCTGAGTTTAGAAAATTAAATGCTCCGGATTGGCTATGACAACTACTTCTTCATTCTGTGAAGCTGAAGAATACAGAACTTATGCTCGCAGCTAGAAAAATACGTCATCTACCTCCTAAACCAAATCAAAGAGCAAACTAATTAAAGCAGAGTAAAAAATATTCTCTGTGAAGCAAGAAGCAAAAATAAAAAAAATTTAAAAACCCATGAAAAATGTTGGTCCCAGTGCAACTAATGTATGCAAGCCAACAGCCATACTTGCATAAGAGTAAATGCAAATGTCATAAGCCTTTAGGGTTGTAATGTGCCATTCATGGGGCAGCCTGCACAGCGAAGGAGGGAGGGCTTCCAAACAGCTTTGTCAGCTGCTATTGTGCCCCTGGGGCTCAGCAACTATGCTGTGAGCAGCAGTGCGTGAGCTGCCCTGCCAGACTCGTTGGTGTTCAAGAGGTGGTGCCTTGACCTCAGCAGGGAGGTCACGGCTGCACTGCAGGGATTTGTGTTGCAGCCAAGGACAATCCTCCAGGCTGCTTACCAATGCACTTGTGGGCCCTTCTGTAGCCTTTGGAAAGGGGCACATTGACCAGCAAAAGGCTGCAACACGAAGCTGCAGCATGTTAAAACACCCCACAAAACCCCATGAATTTACCACTAGTAAATTCATCTCTTCTAGTGTCTCTTGGACAAAGCAGCAGTACAAACACCCTGGAGTTTTATGTTGCATTATTACTTCTAAGCTTCTGTAACTCAACATAGATTATCCCTTTTAGCTGAAATACTTTGTAATGTAGATGAAGCTACTTTTGAATCAAAGAGACAGGTGTCAATGGCCAAGATGCAGGAGGCCCAATTTTAAACTCGTGTATGATGTAATTTCATTTGGATTAACTCAACTCCTAATTTGGTTTTGTCTGTGCAAATTCTCAGTGAACTCAGTGAGCTACACCATTTAAACACAATAGTTAATGCAGAAAGTGGATACTTCATTCATTTATTAATTCTGCTTTACAAATTTCTTTGTGATTTTAGCATAGAACTGTGAGTATATAAGCCATGATATATTAAAAGTGTTATGAATATCCATAGCAGTATATATGCAGTTTGAAAGAAAAGGAGGGGGGAAGAAGGGGGAGGACAAAGAAAATGGAAAAAAAAAAAAAAAAAAAAGAAGAGAACTGCAGGGGTCGGGGAAGGGAATGGAAGGGAAAGCAAAGAAAGGCAAAGGAAACAGTCTCTAAACATGTATTATGTGCCAAACCAGTTTCTTTAGCCTAAACAGTTTCTTCAGCCTAAAGCATTCCTGTGGATTTTGCTTGGGGCCCTTAAAAATCTTCTTACACATTTCCTATTTGAATATCATCTGCTCAGCAGGACAGATATGCCAACTATAAACTATTCTGCCTAAGTGACATAAACTACATGACCTTGCACTGGCCTTTGCAAATTATTTGGACCAATGATGTGTTTAATTGGGAATTTAATGTGCGAAATAGATGTTCCTTGTGCTTTTCCAATTCACAATTATGTTCTTCTGCTTTTACTTCCAGATAACTCTACTGACTTTGAGGAAGTTACAGTTAGAACACAATTTAAAAAAAAAAAAACTCAGAGCAACAGGCCCATGAGAATTTTGCTACTGAAAACAAGCAGGATTTACAGCACCATGGAGCAAGCAAATCTAGATGTAAAACATGGCAAGTAACTATGCTGAAAGAGCCTCTCAAAAACGAACACCCGATCACTGAGAGATGTTTCAGCCACTGTCACTAAAACTAAACTTTGTGATTGCAAAGCCTGTTGAGCATTGAAGAATGCTTGATAATGTCACTGAAATCACAACCATCTCCCTCAAGCAATACATCCCAAGAATCACCTTACAGATTACAATACTATAGTCCTTTCTGAAGAAAGCTTACACTTGAAGCTACCAAGTTCAGCATTTCTAGTTACTGTTCTTCTAAACTCTTTTTTTTTAGTAGCATAATTGAGAAAAATTTATAGTTATCTCAGCTGAATGGGTTTTTTACACTTTGTCCATCACTGTAGTGCTTGAACATTCAGCACTGTCTTGAGAAATACAGCATACAGAATTATGGGGTTACTAATTCATAAAGAAATCACACTCAGAATTCAGATTATATAAAAAAATTCTAGCTTTGATTACCTTCAAAGTCACCTTATCATTAGCAAACTACAGAGAAGATGCAATATGCAACAGGTGAAGATCTGAGATCCAACATAGAATACAGAGCAAGAGGGCTCATCTTAGACATTATTTAATGAATTAATAATTATATTTAATTATTTAGTTCCAAGCTAAGGACATCTAGCACCTAAGGTAGATACTCATACAGGATGAACAATCCAAGCATGACGCTTATTCTAAAGTCTAAAACAGGGAGATTCAAGGTATGGACAATGTGTTCAGATCACAGGGACATCAGGAGGAAAAAGTTCTACTTCAAGTACAACCTGCTGTGCAGTTTTTACTTTTCCACTGGCTTCTGCTGGTGCCACTGAACTTCATTGTTAAAAAAAAGCATGTTCTGGCTGTACCCACACTAGTATGACAATGATTAATTGCTAATTCTTCATTCCCTCATGGAGTTTATTTATGGTAGGCAACTGATAAAGTGACAAGAACTACATGCCTCTGATTTTTAAATATCATTTTGTTCCCTTTGTACTGAAAATTCTTTTCAAGCACAGTACATCATTCAGTGAATGAGTAAACTTACAAGAACCTCGGGTCCACACAAAATTTTCCAAGAACAGGTGCAACTAACTTTTGTACTTCAATCTTCCCTCAATTTTCCCTAAGGGACTGGTGTTGCCCTTCAGGTACCCAGACAATGTCTGGGAATGTCTGTGATCTTTAGAATATAAAATTCCAGCTCCACTGTATTTGTATAAAAGCCAATTCTGCATTTTTCCCTAAGCCATAGAAAATGTCAAAAGTTGTAAGGCATAATGACAAAGTTAGAGTCCCTGCTGCATTATTTATACACATTAAGATGTATCACAGCAATTGTCCTACATAAAGAAGCCCAAAAAGCTTGTATTTTTAAAGGTCTTCAAGTGGATATTTACATGACAATGCTTGTGAAGACCCAGTAGGTGTGTTCTGCTAGGAAAACCTCTGTGAGTCACTTGTTTCTGCAACTGGCAAGAGGTTATTACAAAATGTTGTAGGAATGTCTACAAAGTTGTTGTCAGGTAGCCAGAAAAAAAACCCAAAACACTACAAGGATTTAAGAAGGATTTATTCATTCACATAACTAGACTTTACAGCTGTAAGTGGCTCTGCCATGCTGTATGCTTCCATTGCTCCCAAAGCTGCTGCACGTACTTATTGAAGTGGCCTGTTACAGTTATTAGTGCTGGTCAGACCTGTCTGGCTTTTTAGTGAAAAGAGGAACAGTTAGTTTTGTTTACACAAATCACTAAGCTAGGGTCCCAAGTTCATGCAAGAACAGATCTCTGTTCAGGATCTATATTATCGAGTCTCTTCCCTAAACTCCGTCAACAACATAAAGGCAATGAGACACACAGTCTTCAAGAAAGTCATGCCAAAGGCTCTGAACCACAACGATTTTGATTCAGCAAAGAAGATGAACATTCATTCCTGTCTATTTGTAACCTACCAGAAGGTCTCTAAAACAGTGAACTTGTTTGGAGAAAAGCCACAGACTAAGAGACTGGATCCTCTGTGGAAACAGGATCATCTCAAATAATTGAAAGGCATGGGCTGTGGTTTCTGTGACTGCACAGTAAGGTGGAAGGATCAGACTTCCAGTACATGGGCAATCCTCTGTTGCTTTGTATCTGATTGTTGTTGCTCAGGCAGCTTCAGGGACCTGCAGGGCTGCTGAGCAGCTCTGTAGAGATTGTACAATATGTCCAACAGTCCTGGGGTTGAGCTTCATGCGCTGTCTATTGGAGCCTCTGAGAATGGAGACCTGCAACTCCATGCTCTCAGGTGGTCATGCATAGGAGCAGTAAAAGTGAGAAGCACTCAGAAACAAGATTCATTACCCTTTTGTTTTGGTCAATTCTTACTGAGTTGAGAAAAACAGACGAAGTGATCGCCTTTATGCTTTTGAATTGTATGTGGTGATGAAAGACGTAAATAAATTCTGCCGACAAAGTTAATTTCCCTTTTTCTGCTTGAACGTGTCATGGTGACCCATAAAAACATCCAATGCGCAACAGGGAAAACACTGTGAAAAAGAGGAGATGGTGTTAGCAATCAGGTGTTCAAATATTTGTTCTTTTTTTCTTCAGGTTTTTGTCAAACAACTTCAAATCAGAATTGAATTATTTGATTGGAAAGTCTTGTGTATCATTCTGTACTGCTGGTCCTATTGTATTCCTCCAGCAGAGCACAACACACATCAGTTACTATTTGCAGGTGTGGAGATGTATATATTTATTATATCTTTCCTGAAAGGCTTGAAAATAAAAGCATTTTCATTTAGCTTATTAACATTATGCAAATGACAAAATAACTAGTCTTGATTTGCTGCCACTACCTTGGAAATATTTAAATATTATTATTACTGAGCTCAAGCTTTCAGTTTTATCTCTGAAATTTATGCTTTTAGGCTCAATATATGCTTGTCAACAAATAATGATCATAGATGTGAGCTGGTTCATAATCCAGAGGTACTAGGTTACAATGTGTTGCCATGGAAACTGTGTTTTATTGCATTTTCTCTACTTGATTTAAGACATTTGACAATCACAGCAACTGTTTGCCTGTC
Organism: Corvus kubaryi; assembly: GCF_017639235.1. NCBI lineage: Eukaryota > Metazoa > Chordata > Aves > Passeriformes > Corvidae > Corvus > Corvus kubaryi. Next base: position 743,511 of record NW_024582075.1, read on the forward strand.
TTCCCATATCATAAAATATTCAAAAACACAAACAACCAATAGGAGACATTCACACAGTTCTCAGACCTCACTATAAAAATAAAAAAAAAAGAAATTACAAGCTTATGTTTAATAGGTACCTTTTGTGAATAGTTTATCTCACAGAATGTCAAAGAGTGTTGGAAAATTCAATCAGAGGTTAGTCATCGAATGGACCTGTCTTGCCTGTGGTTCATTTTGTTTATTGCATCATATATCTTTTATGATCACTGGGACTTTAGCCTGAAACAGCATTTTCTTTAACAAGAGCCATGTTTCCTCTAACGTTGTTTATTGCATCTGAAACATTACTCTTTGAAACCACAGTACATTTTCAATTGAGCAAAGGTCTGTAACAGAATACAGCATGTCTGTGTTTATTCAGGATCGTGAGTAAAAAATATCCCAGTTCATGTAACATTAATCACTTTGCCAGTGTTCAGCTGAGGTCATTGCCACATTCCTAGCAGTATTAAGCCAAGTCAAGATTAATCACGTACATTAAACTCTGCAAGGAAAGCACGTGCAGCGGGTCTGAAATTAGACATTTGGTGAAGGACTAAGAGAGCACTGTAACAAAATATGTTAGCAGTGCTGTAGCAAGCTTTCGGAACAATTTGAGATTTTTACCTCCTATGTTCTTGTCAGCTCATCTATATTTAAGGCTTTGTTGCTGTCTCCTTCATTTAGCCCATTTTTAAGATATTCTAAATAAAACCACTAAAATCCTTTCTACATTGTAGGAATTATTTCCCTCCTTTTTTACTCATTCATATATTTTAAAAATGCATTAATGTATTCTTATGTGACTCAAATTTGGCTTCTGAGATTTTAAAAAAACAAGTAGTAGAATTCTAAGATATTTTCAGATAGAAAAGTTAATAATCAAATAGTATTTTATATCAATTATCCTTTCATACTTTCATCTCTTTTTGTACGTGCACATACATTAGTGCCATAAAGCTTCACATTTTGTGCTGATGTTGCTGGAAGTGTAAAAGATGCATTTTACACCATGTCTTTATGTTCTACATGGTAGACAGTTACAATTCCTTTGTCCATTCTTGTAAACTTCCATTAAACATTTGCTTGGTTTTTTATGGCACACAATCAAAAAAGGATAATTGAAGGACAAATAATTTCCACTGAAAACCCCAAGGAGAAAACCTTGTTGTGACATGAAGTTTACAGCCAGTTATTTCTGTCTTGAGAATATATTGACATGTCAAAAAGACTAGATTCATGTTTTTAAAAAAATTAGGAAACTCGGCAATTCAGCAACATAAATGGGAACTAAACTGCTGAACTATAAAATTAAAGGAAGTAGATTAACATTATTTTGCCATTCTGCAGTGGCTTAGTGATGGCCTTCAATACCAAATGCTTCTTTTTTTCCAAAGATAACAGAAAGTTTTTTCATACAGCAAACATCCAAAATCTGGGCTTGCCATAACTGTAACTATGTACGGTCATGTCCTTATACAGCTGTACAGGGTCACAGAAGTATATAAAACATGATCTCACACCACCAACTCATCCAAACACACAAAATGCTCCTAGCTGGGGATGGATGGACTGCTCACTGAAGGCAATCCTTCTCTGCTTGGGAAGTTCTCTGCTGCCTGCCCGACTTTTGTGACGAGCAGGAGGGATATCCCCACCTCAGGTTCCTCAAGAGAAAGGCTGTGTTCTACAGGAAAGGTAAGTGGCATCTCATCTTGTGAAAGACTCTCATCTGGAAAAAGACACTTAGCACCAGTTTCTGCAAGGGTTCAGACACTATAGCATTTTTTTATCTCCTTCTTTATGAACTTTCACTCAGCAAGAGTGGGCTTTTTATAGTAGACCAGCACAGAAAACAGTGAGAAAGTTTAATGCTTCCCTGCACTTAGAGAACAACATTCTTCTTGTGGATCATCAGAGGCATCTCCAGCTTAAGGTAGAAGATGCAATGACATTTATGAGATGTTAGTAGCAATGACATTTATGAGACATCTGTGTCATGTGTGTTTGCCACAACTTTATGCTAAACTATGTCTGGAAACAATCCTTATTCAGATCCAATTCACACGTATTCTTGATTTGCTTCTATAGAATTAATCTTTTTCCAGTGGTTGTGTGCGAGATTCCTCTCTGCTGCAGAGGCTTACAACACTGGATGAAAAGTCTGCTGCCCTCCTGAGACATACTATAGCTGTGTTTTTTTCATGTTTGGCTATAGATCTCACATTTGCTGTAAGACTTGGGAATTATTTCTGTGGCCTATGATATTTCAGTAATATGTAGAATATATTCTGCAAACCTTCTAAAATACTTACTGCAAGGTTTTCTGCAATGGCAGGGATTTGGATTTCTTACACAGTGTCCTCTCCAAACCCATACTCTTGGGATTCAGTGATTCTGGCTGTTCTGCCAAAGATGTAATGCATGACATTCGAACTTGTTCTTGTCCAAATTACCTGTCTATCCAGCAGTTTGTCTACTAGGTGTCTCCATAATGTTTTGGCTACTGCTTCATATTCTAAAGGAGTATTTATGAGAAATAAACACACCTTCTTGAGGTTTTTTTGAACTCTTTGTGGAAAATAAGAAAATTTTTTCAAAAACCCAAAAGACAACAAAAAAAGAAGTGCTGGTCCTCTCTTTTTTATCTTTTGCTCCCCAAAACTTTATTACTGCAAGTTAAAAGTCAACCAAAAGGATCTTGCATGTCTACAGTTTATAAAACTGCATATGCAACATTTTCCCTGGAAATCAGTTTACCACTGGCTTTATCCAAGACCAAATTCATAGACTCACTGAATACGCTGAGTCAGAAGGAAGCCATGAGGATCACTGAATTCAGCTCCTGGTCTTATGCAAGACACCCCAAGAGTCACACCATGTGCCTGAGAACGTTGTCCAAATGCTTCTTGAACTTGTCAGGCTGGTGCTGTCATCACTGCCCTGGGCAGCCTGTTCCAATGCCCAGCCATCCTCTTGGTGGAGAATTTTCCTGATATCCAATCTAAACCTCCCCTGACACAACTTCAGGCCATTCCCTTGGGTCCTGTCGCTGTCACCACAGAGGAGAGATCAGTGCCTGCCCCTCCTCTTCCCCTCACAAGGAAGTTGTAACTGCAGTGAGGTCTCCCCTCAGTCTCCTCCAGGCTGAACAGACCAAGTGACCTCAGCCACTCCTCACACGGCTTCCCCTCAAGGCCCTTCACCATCCTCGTGCCCTCCTTTGGACACTCTCTAACAGCTCAGTGGCTTTTCTGTGTCGTGGCACCCAGACCTGCCCCCAGCACTCGAGGTGAGGCCGCCCCAGTGCAGAGCAGAGCGGGACAATCCCCTCCCTTGCCTGGCTGGTGATGCTGTGCCTGATGCACCCCAGGACACGGGTGGCTCTCCTGCCTGCCAGGGCACTGCTCACTCATGTTCAACTCACCATCGACCAGGACACCCATTTGCACCAGTACCTGTGCCATTGGCTTTAGGTGATGCCATAGTATTAGGCTGAGGTAAAAGTATTAACACAGCTGAAGTTTCATCACCGTGACAACCTGAAAATATTTTTCTGAGTCTTTTTTGCTTTGTTTTGTTTCCTGTTTTTGGGTCTGTTTTTTTTTTTTTTTTTTTTTTTTTTGGTCACTATTTTGTGAGAGGGAGGTTGTTTGGCTTTTTTGTTGTTGTTTTTGGCTTGTTTTTGTTGCTGCTGCTGTTGTTTTTGTTGTTGGTTTTTTTGTGGTTTGGTTGGTTGGTCTTGTTTGTTTGTTTATTGATTGATTGATTGATTGAAGTACTGATACCCCATTAAAAATTTTGAATGAATAGTAAATCTATGCCAGTCCTGAAAATAGGAATACCTCTTAGAGATATTTGTCCACGCCCGACTTTAGAGCTGAAAAGACAAAATGAATGTGTCAACAATGTCAGTAAATCCTTCTGGGTTTGTTGAATTCATCACAGCAAAAATAAGACTGTTGAAATCTTCTGCAAAAAAAATATGGATCTGTGCCTTCATGTGTATTCAGTGAATGCCAAGGGAGATACCACACAAAATATTCCTCATGAGGGAGTCTAATCAACAGATAAATAGCCTGTCCAAAAAAGCCAGTGGGTATAACAAAGCAAGAAATCAGGTCACTTTGTACTGAGCCCATGTATCTGAAAGAAGTCACACAAATCATACAAAGATTTACTTTGGATTTCTAAGATTTCTTACAAATTTGGAAGATCATTTTGTAGTCAATAGCCTGAATATTCTCTGTGACTTTTCCAAATAATTTGTCTGCCAAACCATTTATTGCCTTCAGCTCAGGTCATCTATTGCATATGTTGATCTCACAGCCAAACCTCCTTAGTCTGTTATGAAAGGAGGTTTATTTCTCCCCTTCATTTGCTTGGGATTTCCCAAGATCTCCATTAGCTCCACCTTGATTTCTTTGATATATTCTTTTCACTGAGAAAGTTACTGCAAAGTGTACTGTTGTGAATTTATAGCACAGTCATTCTCCTGCACTTAATCCCTCACAGTGCTGATGCTCTAAGGACAGAGGCAGATAATTTCTTTTTACTCCAGCTGTGCCTAAGGAAGGGGTTTCTATCCCCAGGTACCAAAAGTTTTTAGCTGTTCCTCTGAATGAGGTGCTTTCATGAGTATGTCTTAGCCTGCTCTTGGAAAAACGAATGGGAGTGGGTTATGTCTAAAATGTGGTTGTTTTGGGGGCTTTTTTTTGGAATTCAACCCACAGATCTGGTGATGGTAGGTCTCTGTCCTTATGGTACAGTTGTATTAAATGGTATAACCCAATTTCATGGTTTACTGCAATTAAAAGGGGTCATCTTGCACTGTTCAGGTCTCAATTTCCTCTCCCTCACTCCCACCTAAACTTTATGCTACCACTGACCCCCTTAAGAGAAGAGGTGACACATCTGGTCCTCTGACTGTGGAGTGCACTCATTCAGTTCACTGAGCCAGCAGCACAACCCCACAAAACAGTCAACAGTTTTTGTTGGCTTAACAAACTCCACCGACTCACTTAGGGGTCAAATGAGTGCCAGATCTGTGCAATGGAGAGGATGAGACCACACAACTTGAAGGGCTGGAGAAAAAGTGGGAAAACGGGGCCTTAGAGAAACGGACTTTCTCTTTTGGCAGCAGCGAGCTGTTAGAGCAGCTGAACTGTCTGTCTGAACGGCACCCTCACGGTGCACAAAGGATGCCCATACGAGAAAGAATGCAGTAGTGTGCTGTAAAAGTCACACCCCTGTATACTTTGCAGTAACTTCACTTGAGCCATAACTCTTTTGTTCTGTATTTGTTCTCCAAATTCCCTCCCTGCAGGCAGGTAAGGGAAGTAGCTTCAGCTAATCCCCTTAGCATACCTATTGTCTGTCTAAAATACAGTCATTATGTTCAACAAGCCTCCATTGTAACGAGTCTGGAAGAGAGAAGACACAACCCATGTGAGTTGGATACCCATTTGCCAGGGCATTCAGAAATACAGCAAACCTGCAAGCTCACTGCACCAACCAGAAATCCTAAATCTTACCCATTCACCCCATCGCTGCATTATGTCAGAGTTCAAATTACTAGACATTGATTAGGTGGGAGAAAGGTTTGCCAGAAAACTTTTCTGGCTGAATGCACATACATTGCACAGCAGAACATGTCTGGCCCCTTATCTAATTAATTCTGTAATTAACAGACATTGCCCTGTTTTGGAGAGATCAGCCTTTTTGTGAGCACAAGTAATGCCAGTGACTGGGACAGAAAATGTGGGTTTGAATTAAATTTTCAGTGACCAGTTTTGACCTATTCCCTTCAGTAATTAGCAAGAATATTCTACTAGAATCAATGGCTTAACAACAATAGAGGCAGCTCCAGGATATGACTATTGGGCTGTAAACAACCATTGCAGATGAAATGGAGTTATTTGCTAAGTCTACTGCGACTTGTTTATCTCTGCACTCCCATGTCTCTTCCCAGAAGTAACTAAATACCATCTCTTCCAGGAAGATCCCCCATCTAAATCACTTCTGCCTAAATTGATTCAACTACTTAAGCAGTGAGGAAAACAGTTTTGCTAATTTGCCTCATTTTTGTTGAAATGATCTAGAGAGTGCTCAGGTGGAGGGAATATGATGTACTGTCCCTAGGCAGATGATGAGTTCTACCTCTTCAGTGGCACAGCTATTTGCAGAGTACATTGTTTACCTCTACTGCTGCAGTCTCCCAGGAAGACAAACCAGGGATATCTTCAGCATAAGAAACTTTTAAGGTGCAATTAGATATATACTGGGTAAGCCATTAAAACATTATTTCATTTTAATGATTTGTACCAGCAAGAGGACATAAATTAGTAATGGCTTATCAAACTTTACAGTTAAAGTTACTTAAAAAGACTTCTGAATAGTAGGTGATAGCAAAATATATGTATACATGTATGTATATATGTATATTCATATACTTATATAACTACAGAAAGAGCTAAAATCACTATTTTTTTGTCTCTCACAAAAGAAATGGTTCACACATGCTGTCCAGCTTGAAAGTTTCCAAGAGAGCTGATTGCCAGCAATTATTTTATGTTTTATGATGCATTCTTTCACTCTATATTTGGTTTTGTTCATATGGAGTGCACAGTGCAATACAAAGGTTTGTAGGGGTTTGGAATTCCTAGATTTCTTCTGAAAGCTTGCTGCTATTAACAGAGGCTGCTTAAAAAAACTTTTCCATGGCTGCTGGCTGCTCCTGAAATGCATAACAAGATTTCAAGGGAAAAAACCCCAACCTGTAAAGAGAAAAAAAAATGAGAAGACACTAATTTCCCTCACTCTGAGTAGGAGGTATAATGTCTTTATAAAGTAATAATTAAAAAAGTACAAAACAATGACTGGTGCCTTATCTGGACTTTGCAGGTGTACTTCCCTCTTTTGCATTAGCAGTGTGTGTTCTAAGGTTATGAAAAACCATGAAAATTGCATCTTAAGAGGAGTTTTATTCTTTTTCCTAGCATTTGATTGAAACAGACAGCTACATTTTGTGTATATATAATTAGGCAGTAAAATAGGCTTTGAAGGCAGATTTCTGTTTAGTATGTGAGTCACACGCACAACAGTCTTTCATTCACCAACGAAAGACTGATCTTTTTAATGCCTCAACTCGCTCAACATGTTTTCTGAATGCTACATCTTGCAGGAAAGAAAAAAAAAAGGAGAGAAGGGGAAAAAAAAAAAAAAAGACGACACAAACAGCTTTAAAGCCATATTTCTCTCTTTCTTTCTGGTTTTTTTCCTTGTTTCCCCAAACGAAACACAATCTGAAAAGCCAATCTAGCTAGTCTGTAGTGATTTAACCTTATGACAAACTGATTTTTATCGTCTTTCTTTCCAGATGGTTGTCCAGGGCAGCACTGAATGCTGCACCAGCTCTAGGCGTATCTAATCCCTCTCATAAAAGGCCATTGTGGTAGTAAAACTGAGACCAATGGCTTTTTCATTCTCCACATCTCAGCTCTCCAAAGTAATGGCAATGGGGTCTCCTCTTCATGTTTTTCTTTTCAGATGCATAATTTCTCCTTTTAATAAGGCTAAAATAGAGAGAAATAAAAGGAACACAATCACATTTTCCTCAAAGCTCTTTCTATAAATACCTTCTGGATAACTGAGCTTAGGAACAATTATCTGCATTCTGAGTTGTTGTGACACTGTGTGAATATAGCAAAGCATTCATGGAAGTTTCTGATCATTATGAAGTATGTGAACATATTCAAATTTTGGGCAGATATCACTTAGGGCTTCATATTTTCTGCTTAAGGTCACACTGGCATTCTTCTTCATCCTAAAGCCTAAGGTTGCAATAAGGGTAGCGCTCAACACCGGGACAGTTCTCATACTTATTCCTTGCAAAGTAATAATGTAAAAGCAATTATCCACTTATTTTGTGCATTTGCAATGCATTATTGCCAACAACATTTTCCTTAAATCATAATCCATATATTTTTACAAAGAACAACTAAGAAGGTCAGACAGCAAATATCCTCTGGGAAAAAAAAAGTGCATTTTCCCTTTTTTTTTCTCCCCCAAAAAGCCTTGACCTCGGTGCTAAATGTTTTTATTAACAATATGTTAACAGATTATATTTCAGAACGAGTTCACCATTTTGAACAGCAGTACGAGAGAGTTGGCCTGCATTTAATTACAACTTTTTATTTGACCTCAGAGGAATGCTTTTAACCAGCAAAATACAAAGTGCTAGATAAAAAGATTTACAGCCAGAAACAGTTCATATAAACTCATTTCTCCAAATAAAAAACCACTGCATTTTAATACACCTGGTTAATATTGATGTACTTACAGATATCTTTTTATATTACCATTAAAATTAAAACCCAGCAACACTTCTTAAACTTTGATTTGGGCAAAATATTAATACAAATTTTTTAGTTCTGAGAGAATTACATTAGTGCCCTTACAATTACAGAAATGTAAAATGAAAAAGCAAAATTTTATAATAAGAAATATACAATTTATTTCTAAATTTCAAATGTGGAGTCAAAAGGAACGAGAGGTATTTACTCTGAAAAATAAAATTCCATAGCATGGAATAATTCGTAAGTATCCTTGTCTTTTAAATACAAGAAATCTTCTGGGCATTCTTGATGAATATGAGCTAAAATACGTTCTGTAGAAGCAGTGATCCTCACAAGATTTCTTCCAGGTTCTTTTATAGTACATCTGTGGGAAGATGGTTGAAGCAGCACTTCTGGCTCCAGGACAGCACAGACAACCTCCAGCCAGAACAATTCCTAAACATCTCTCTTTCAGGAGAATTAGAAAAAGTGCACCAGATTTTCTTTTTTTACACATCCCCAGGCCGTTCAGGGAACAAGACAAAAAGTCTGCTTCCATCCTGGCTTAAAAGGTTTGAAAGGACAGAGCATCTTTACATAAGGCAGATAAAACTGAGACCCCTGTGTGACTCTTGGAACTTGTCATTCTTTTCTCTAGTCCCAAAGAAGAGAGCAGTTGCAGTCACTCGAAGGTCTGCTTTAATAGCAGCTATTTGCAATACACGTCTAAATCTAATGCAGATGTTCTTAATCACATTACACTTGATCTCAATATGCTTAACAAACACAGTCCTCAGGGCACCCTGTAAGGTAAGTAATCACTGTTACACAAAATTACAAGTGAGGAAGCAGAAGCTTTGTGATGAGAAGACCTGCAGGTTTCAAAGCCCAGACTGTGCAGAGGCTCACCAGCTAAACAGACCACCTCTGCCTTGTTGTCTGACATAAACAGTGCTATGCTTGAGCACACACCACTGCTTTAAAACAGACAGATGTGAGGTGCTCTGTTTAGCTACAATCACAACTTACTTCCATTAATAAGAAGAATGATCAAGCAGACATGATGATGTTACTTTCTTGTACCACAGCTGCGGCATGTAACACCAGCTATGTTTCATGGCCCCTGCTGTGGTACAACTCCTCAGTGTTGACCATAACAAGGTGCATAACAAGACTATTGGAGTATTATAAACATACCACATATTAACAGTAGGAAGTCACTGAAATAATTTTGCATGTTGTATAAAATACTCTAGATTCCCAGGTGTTTTGTTGCCTTTAGCGGGAAATTCTCACTGCAAGTTTTTGGGTTTTTTTACTTGATGTTCCTTACTTCTGGAATGTACTTCTCAGTGCATTCCTTGGAGTTTTTTGATTTTGGTTTGTTGTTGGTTTATTCTTTGGGGTTGTTTTTGGTTTTTTGCATTTTCTCTTTTATTTACCAGGCTTCTTTTTAAATTAAACTTTTGCAATCATACCTCTGCAGAAAATATCTAAAAACTTGATGGGTCTTCTCCTCAACCTTCAGGAATGCAGTTCTGCAATGTTTCAGGTAGCTCCATGGAGAATGTAAACCTTGAAATGAGCAATGTCTCACCTGATCCCATTTCATCATCCACTAAAAAACATAGCTGAGCTACTTTTGGCTAAAGGAATCAATGATATTTTTACATCCACTTATTGCTTTACTTACTATTTCAAGGCAAGATGGCCAAATCACAGCTGTCACAAAATGATTGTGAGACAGCTGAGAACAAACTGCCCCAATTCCCCATCTTCTGTACCAACCTTCCCTTTTTGTGATTACAGTGTCCTCTTTACTGTCTCCCTCTCTTGGTCTCAACCTCCCCCCCCCTTTCTCTCCCACTGTCTTGCTCCCTGTTTCCTCATGCTGTTTTTAGAGCAAGTCCGTTCTTGTGTAGTCGAGGGTACAAAGCTCTCTTTGTGTTTCTCTCCAGCCCCAATACAGCAAAGGAAACAACAAAAGAGCAACAAGGACAATCAGGAAAGCAAGAGGGCACAGTTGCCTGCTCTGGTACACATAAAGAAGTTCTTAGGGTTACTCTCTTCACTTGCAGCTCCAGTGGCCAACATATTTAGTTTGTTTAAATGCTTCTCATCCAGATTATCAAAATTTTAGGTATTTGTCTTGCCCCAGAGCATAGGTTTTCTCCTTCCTCTGCAGTTTTTAAACCTACTGGGCTTAAACCTACACCCAAATAGACTCTGATACTTCTCTGGTGGATTTTCAAGGGTCATTCCTCTTTGAGCTCATTTCTGTCAGAAATGTAGCAGCATGTTTTCCTCATTCTTCCCCCAAGGATGATATACCTAACCTTGGTTCTGAAAACTTTCAGTCATTCCTCACTTTACAGACAGTATGCATTCTGACTGTTAGTCACCTTTATCTTATTCCTAGTATATGCTGATTTCATATATGGCCTATTCCTTCTGCTTGTCCAACATCATGCTTCTTGCTCTCCTTTCACATTGGGAAAGCCCCTTGCAACCTGCTTCTGCTGCAGACTCCTTATGCCTAGCTGGCTAGTCCTCTGCAAATTCCATTTCAAGACTCATCTTCCCTCTCCCTGGCCTATGACTCCTAGCCTTTCGTCTAATAAAGCAATCCAATCCTATTCACTAAGCCTCAGTTTCATTTCCCCATGCTCATTTGTTCTCTCTGAAAATCTGAAGTATGGTACCCAGCCACTGGCCTTTTGTGCATTTTTCACCTTAGCATGATTATAACGTGGACACACTGTCCTACTAAAATACTGAAACTGCATCCATCATTTCTATTACAAATTATAATGGACTGCGAAACATTAAGCTAAGGCTATGACAAGACCATAACAGATTTTAGCATGTATTGCCTGTTTCTCAGAGCACACTCTCTATTATGAAAGAAATAAATGTTTTTAATACTATCTGAATGTTTACACAAAGCACTACATAAATAAATATGCTGTTTAAATTACTTGAGAAATTTACTACCTATACTGAAGTCTATACTCATGTCTAGGCAAAGGGTTTGCAATACAAATTCTACACTTGAACTTCAGAGAGCTGTTAATTTACAAAACAGAAAAGACTTACTAGGTCATTCAGTCCACTCTGATGCCGAAATGGAGTAATTCCCCATAGTATTTATTTTCAGTGCTTTTTCCAGCCTAATTTTCAAGTCCTATGCCATGGGACTTAGGAACTTCCTTCTTACTTATTCCTTCCATATTTATTTCACTGATTAGCACATTTCACTGTTAGGATTTTTATGTATTTATTTTCAACCGCTGCTGTTCTCTTTTCCTCTTTCCTTTTTATTTTCTCCATTTTCTTTTCCTTTTTTTATTTTCTTTTGTTTTCTTATTTTTTATTTTCTCTACTTCCCCTGTGCTCTCAGAAGGATAGTTTCTATCCTCTTTACATTTTACACTCACTCTGTACCCCCAAATAAATACAAATACAGACACAGAGGCTCTTTCATAAATCATTCCCTCTAGTTGTCAGGTCATCTTTGTTGCTCTTCAACAAACAACATAGCAGCACTTTGTTTCCATATAGAACCTATATTTGTGTGCTGAAACATCAGAGACACTGACCTCTAGATTAGGTATCAAACTGAGACTCCTTGTGAATATGCAGATAAATGTAAAAGAGTCTACGGACTGTTCTAAAGAAGAAGGAAACATTGTCAGTATTGCCTCCGAAAAAAAAAGTATCTAGCAGGAGTATCTGCCAAGTGTATAATGACTCCTCTGTAGTTTGTATCATCAGTTCCCACACTCTGATCTATGGATCACTGGCAGTCAGCAATGCTATAATAAATTACCCACAACTAATCTGCAGACCAGTAGTTTGTGCACATCAATTGAAAGTTCGTCCATAATACTGTGGGATACTCCGAGGGTTCTAAGGATGCGCTAATCCAAAGTTCTTGGGTCAATACAATTTCCAATGTACTGCTTTCAAATCTTGCTACGAGAAAACTTTTATGTGTAAAACCTTGTACAGGAGAGAAACGCCACTCATGGTTTACATAATTAGTCTGACAAATAAGTCCTGATGAGAAATGGATTTTTGTCCTCTCTTTGGTGCGAAGTTGAAGACAAAGAAAACGATGGTTCACTCTTTGCAGACATGCTGTCTATAACAGCGAGATTGGAGGCGCGGACGCGTACCCGTGCTCCTGCAACATGGAACGAGGGAACAAAGGGTGCAGTAGAGAGAGGCTGAATGAGGGGAAGCAATTAAGGCTCTGCTGTAAATGACGGTAGGACTACGTGGCATTACAGCAATTTACCCCATCAGGTTTAACCCCAGTGATGTCAGCAGTCCTCCCTGCTGGCTGTGCGGGGCCGGGGCGCGCAGCGGCTCCCTCAGGCCCGGTGCCGCCGCTCCCCAGAGAGCTCGCCCGGGGCCCGCGCGCGGGGGCACGGCGGGCGCGCGGCCGCCGCCCCGCCCCGCCCCCCGCGCCGCCGGCCACTGGCGGGCCGCGAAAGCGATTTCTGGCGCGCTGATTGGGCGCCGCCC